>NC_056748.1:571981215-572041215 GCF_019279795.1 Protopterus annectens
GTGTTGTTGCTTTTGCTGTTAACATATCTATACCAGGTAAAATTGCACCTGTTTTAGGTGTAGCCTGGGAGACAGCATTCCTGATTATTATACAAACATATAACGATAATGCAGAAGAAGTGAAGCTTAAATGCTGTGAATGTGTATAAATAAAGACCCATTGTTTTAAAACTTTTTTATGAAAACCTAACTGTTCTACAGTGTGGAAATAAAATATCTAATATACAGAATAAAATATCTAATATACAGAATATCATCTACAATTATTATGAAAAATGAGGACATCAGCAAGCTTGAATCTATAAGGTTAACATAGAAAACCTAGGTGAAGGTGCATAGGGGCACTGCTGCAAAAGAAGGAACACATTATGTTCATGGCAAGACACAACAGTGAATTAACAAATGCTTAGAAAAGCACCACAATTAAGCTAAATGAATGATGCACCAGGGAGCCACACTAAAATCCAAACGCTTTATTGCTTCTTAGTACTCCGGACATTAAGCGTTTTCATCCACGTCAAATGTGGACTTCCTCAGAATGCTGAGGAAGTCCACATTTGACTTGGATGAAAGCCCTTAATGTCCGGAGTACTAAGCAATAAAGCGTTTGGATTTTAGTGTGGCTCCCTGGTGCATCATTCATTTAGCGTAATTGTGGTGCTGTTTTGTTTTTTTGTTGGATTATGCTAGAACTCATTATTTAAATATTTAGAAAAAGTTCATTAAATCAAATACATGTCTCCATAAGGCATACATGTGGCAAAATGTGCTAGCGTATTTAATCTGTCGTCCAAGGCAGAGTTTTAAAACATAGGTTGTGAAAAATGCTATGGGCTACTAGAAAATATTGTTATAGCAAAAGCAAATGGAGTTTATTTATTAAATTGGTAACCGGCGTATAACACTGATCAAAATGGACCTATTTCAGTCTCAAACTAAACAAATATAAGTGAGAGTGGACAAGCAAGTTAACAAGAAGTATTATGAATACAACAAAATGTTTTCTGTATATAGCAATGAATAAATAACATTAATCATAATAAAATACATAGTGCAGCAGATGATAGGAAGGGATGGTTAGAGTAAGGATGGAAAGCAAAGAAGAAGAAAGAAGAGTTCAGTAGTGCAGGAATAGAGCATAAAGTATAAAAGATAGCAAAAATAAGGGGATACAGAAATTAAATATATACAATGGCAAAGAAGTGTCACATATCATTGTTGGGAAGTAATGTGAGAAAAACAAATGTGCCTGAGTGGTAAAGGAGAGAGTAGCATTTATAAGCTGACTTGTACATGAGATGATCATTAAGCTAAGCACAAAATGATGGGTATGATGTGACTCTTTTAAGATTAGAAGGAAGGGATTCCCAGATTTGGGGGCCTAAGGTGGAGAAGACATGGTTAATGCAATGATGTCTAGTTCTGCAACATTGAAGAGGTAGGTCAGAGTAGTTAAGACTTCTTAGTTTGTAACTGGGGGGGTCATTTGAACAGGTTGAAGGCAAGGGAAGTACATGAGTGTTCTTTGAATCGGGATCCAAGAAGCAGGTTAGCATGTTGTTGCACAGGTAACCAATTGGCTTTATTAAGCATAATGCAATGATGCTCATTTCTAGGGGAGAGTATAATTAATCAGCAGATAAGAGTTGCTTGCAGTCTGGATGGTAGTGGAGTGTTTCTTGGATGCTGCTGCACCCTTGGAAGTCTATATTCAGTCTGGACAAGTAGAATGCCTTTGCCTATATTATTCCTGGTTGGTCTGTGGAGAAAGTGGGAAATTGTATATAATCAAAATAGGTTCATAGGAGGTTACTAGGCTAGCAGCCCTATAGCCTTTACAAGCCTGGCCATGTTACTCCCATGTATCCCCATTTGTTCTTTTTGGGTAGTTTGCAGAGCAAATTTATGAACAGAGTGGGTCTGTGGTCAACTCTGGCTGCCCCCTGTCCATGAGGGAAATGGGTGCCACTCCAGAGGTGAATTTGCAGTCTCCCATCCAGTTATCTAGCTTGTGTATGAATAGGGTCAGTGAGGAGCTCTGTTTTAGGTGACTAGAAAGTCTATTCCAGAGAAGCAGCAGTCTCTGGGAGACATATCTATTTCTCCTGCATGTTCTGTTAATGTCACAAGCTAGGTTGAGATCCATACAGTGAATGACTCTTGTGCCATTTGACTTGGGGATGTGCAGCATTTCCATTAGGGCAGGGTTGGCGATTACTCTATAGGCCAGGCACAAATTACCTCTCAGCAGCCTGTATGATACAGTGTAAAGTGACAGGGGCTTCAGCCTGTCACCATAGGTCATGGTTTGAAATCCCTGTATTTTCCTAGTGAGAAACATCTGAGGTCTGTCCGCCTGGTGCAGGTGTTTAGTGAGGTACATGCAAAAGGGTGCATTATACTCTATTATTGGTCTGATGAGGGTTGATTATAGTGGAATTATAATATCCCTTGACCTGGATACTATTCCCTTGCTTATGAGGTGTGCTACTTAGAAGGCTTTTCTTACCACTGTGGAAACTTGGTGGTCAAAGTTCAGATTGCTATCAACCCGTATTCCCAAGCCTTGCACCACTGGGTTGGAACTCAGGGAGGTGTGGTTAATATTGTAATTTGTAAGGAATTCCATTTTGCGAAATGGAATAATAATGCTTTTTTTTTTTTTTTTTTTTTTTTCTGCATTTAGTTTTAGACCATGGCTTTGGCACCAGTCATTTGTTTGTTAGCTCTTTCGTTTATAAAATATATAAACTTCTTCAGACAAAAGTATACAGGAAATAAACCATTTAAATAAGCATTCAAGAAGTGACATCATTTCCCATTCAAAGAAAAAAGTCACAATAAAAGTCCCATTAAACATCAAAATAAAAGACATGCCTCAAAATAAGATATCCAACTACACAATAGACCCATTGAACAAAACTTTAAATAAAATCCTAAACACTACAAATATATGCATAAAATATATATAGAAGTTAGAATATTTAAATAATTGACTACAAAAATACAATAATAAATGTTATCTACATAAAGACTTCAGTTTCAAAACACTCATGATAGAAATAGTGTCATTCAGTCCAGATGAAACTGAAGCATTCAACTTAAGTTGCCATAAAAGTTCTTTCTCCTCAAGTTGCAAGGAAGTCGGATCTCCCCTAATGTTTTCAACAACCCTATCAATGATTAAAAAACAAAATTCATGTGTGGGAAAGGCCAAAATATGTCTAGCCAGGGCATTTGCAATATTTGCTTTAGAAATGGTATAAAAATGTTCATAAATTCGATTTTTAAAAACCCTATCAGTTTTGCCAACATAGAAAGACGGGCGATTCTGACATAATGTCAAGTAGACCACCCCTCTTGTGTTGCAGTTGTATTTATCCGTTAAGTAATATTTTTTCTTATTGATCATAAACATGTTGGTAACACATATAAACTTACACCAACGGCATGATCCACATTTAAACATCCCACAATGTGGGCGGTGACATTTATAATTTACTGTTTCAAGGATAGTTTTTAAGTTCCTACCTTTTTTAAAAATTACAAGAGGCCTTTCACCCTCATAATTTCTTGTTGTACTATCCTCGACTAAAAAGTGCCAGTTCTTAAAATTGATATCCCTCAAAAAGGGAGCATCCTTAGAAAAAGTGGTAATAAAACCCAAATTTCCAAAGTTGTTGTTATTTTCATGCTCAAATTGCTGTGTTAAAGGAATCAGTGTGTTAGGTGGATCCATAATATCATTAACACACTCAAGATTCTCATTTCCAGATGAAATAACATAACTTAGAATTGGTTTAAAGTAACCATATGTCCTTTTAGATGTAACCTCAAAAATTAGTTCATCCAATAAGTTAATAGGGTAACCTCTTTTCATAAACATGTCCCTTAATAAACTACACTCATCCAAAACATCTTCATCTAAAGTTACCATCCTAGCTGCCCTAACTAGTTGTCCCTTAACAACTCCCTTCTTCTGATGGAAGGGGTGGCAGCTAGAAAAATGGAGGAATGCATTTGAGTAAGTGGGTTTTCGAAAAATCCTAGATGTAAATGTGTGTAAAACAAAATTTTTGACTAATTTTACATCTAAAAATGAAGTCTCATTTTCTTGAAAGTCCCAAGTCAAATCCAAGAAATCAGTAAAATCAGTAACTTTTTCAATAAATGATGCTGCGGAATGTCTATCACCCTTCCACAGAATAAAAATATCATCCAAATAACGGGTATATAAAGCAGCCTTACTCTGGAAAACAGGGTCTTTAAATAAAAAATGTGTTTCCCAAAATGCCATTACTGTATTGGTAAAGGTTGCACCACAGGGAGATCCCATGGCTACACCTGTTTGTTGCAAATAGAATTTAGATTCAAAAAGGAAATAATTGTTAGCTAAAACAAGTTCCAGTAAGTATATGACCAAATCAATAACATGCCCATCCATTTTCTGGTCCAACATAAAATCCCTAACCCATTCACATCCAAGGTCTTGTGGTATACAAGTGTACAAGTCACAAACATCGATGGTAAAAAAATGTAAATCTTCATCAAAAGGAAAACTATTTAAAGAATCCAAAAAAGCCCAGGAATCCTTGCCAATTTGTATTTGATTTTTTAGTAAGTCTTTTAGTTTACAGTCAATGAATCTGGCACACCCATAAGTGATAGATTGCCTACCATCGATGATCGGACGAAAAGGGGGTTTATTTAAATTCTTATGGACTTTTGGCAACCCAAATAATGTAGGAATAACTGGGTGTGTAATGTTAAGAAAATTAAATAAGTCAATGTCAATGTGGCCTTCAATGAATAAGTCATTAATGAAACCTTTAAGTTTATGATAGGCTCCATTAATTTCATTAAGAGAAACACATACATAAGCTGCACTGTCCAAAACAAGCAACATATTAGTTGTATAATCAGCCTTATCCATAAAGGCCAAACCACCCCCTTTATCTGGTTTACATATTCGTATGTTAGCAAACTTTAGGCTATTCAAAGCATCTTTTTCCTCAAAAGTAAGATTGTCATCCAAAGAATTAACTGGATAATGTACATTTAATAAACTTCTAAAGTCATTCTCACAAATTTTTTCAAAAAGTGAAATAGAAGGATGTAAGGGTGGGTTAAAAATGCTAGCCACTTTGAAATCTTTAATAAGACTAGGAGTATTAGCAAACATCACATCCAAATTTAATTTTCTAGTAGAAGTCTTTAGGTCAATCAAGGACCTAGCAATATTGCTCCTAAATGCAGGAACGAATGAAAGACCTTTTGCCAAAATGTCCACAAGCAATGGGTCAGGTTCAAAAGAGGAATCATTAAAAATTTTAAAGTCCTTGGTAGCATTAGTTATAACAGTCACAGAATCTACTACATTAAGAGTCCCAACTGAAATTTCACCACGAGGACCCAAAGAGGTTATCTCTTCCTCCTGTTCTGAAACTTCCTTTTCTTCTGATTCTGAAAACAAGGGGCACGTTGCTGCCCTGTGTATTCCTCTGGTTCTGAAAACCCTGCTGTTGGTGAAAATTAGAACTAGAATCACTATTGGCATTCCTATTAGCTAGCCTTTCACTCCTTCTAACCGGAGAGCCGACATTTCTATTCATACTGTCAACATTATTGTGGTCAATACAATTATTATCAAGTTCAAAATGAGAATCATCGCCACAAACATCAACAATTACACTTGAACTATTCCTTACATCATTCACAGGGTTAGAAGGGGGCAAGGGGTAAGCCAAACCCTTGTTATATGCTAGCGAATCCCTGTTCAATTTTTTAATTTTATTCTCTCTAATTTTGTTCAATGCATTATCTAAACTAGAAAAAATGCGTAAAAAGTCAAATTTGTATCTTTGAAAATCCTTGTCCGACCTGATAGCATTATCCAAGTCTGTTAGTTCGTTCTGTAAACAGTCTATTTGCTTCTGATAATTTTTTAACAAACATTCAATAAATTCAAGTCCTTGTTGGTTGAATAAGTTCAACAATTCTTTGTGGAACGTAGAGTTTAAAATAATACCAGTCGGAAAACGCCACTGTCGAAGTCCCTTTGGGGCCTGCTTCCTTTTGATACATTCAGTAAGATACTGAATTTCAATCTGAAGCTTTTTCAACTTAAACAATTTAATGTCAAATATTTTTAAGTTGTTAATTATGGTGTTCTCGTTCTCACAAGAATGCCCTGCTTGTGTTTCTACAGTAACTTTGTTTAAAAAGCTTGCCGGCTCTTTAAGCCAGTCATTCAAGCAGGGCAAAGCTGAAACAGTACTTATAGAGTTATCACATTCGTTGTTCACAAAATTAGCATTCACGACATTTCCACTGGATTTCCGGTTACCAGAACAAGGCAATGGAGTAGAGTTAGAGGTGTTTGTAGTTGTAAAACCCCGATCCTGCGATCCTAGGGCAACCCTTAAAGTTGTAGCCACAGGCTGCGATGGTAAATCCTTTTGAGAGCTGTTGCTAGCACTTCCGGGTACACGAGGCAAAACTCCTGCAACTTGGCTTGCCAAGGAGTCAACGCATTGTGTCAACAGTTCAATCAATGCTGTGAGTTTCCCATAGCTGCTAGATACACCAGGTTCAACATTAGATGAATGGTTGTTAGAAGGTGAATCTGTAGATTCAAATAACGGCTGTGACCCAGTAGCAATACAATTCTCCATAATGCCATGAATGCCTGAATGTATCAAAAGGAAGCAGGTCCCAAAGGGACTTCGACAGTGGTGTTTTCCCACTGGTATTATTTTAAACTCTACGTTCCACAAAGAATTGTTGAACTTTTTTGACCAACAAGGACTTGAATTCATTGAATGTTTGTTAAAAAATTATCAGAAGCAAATAGACTGTTTACAGAACGAACTAACAGACTTGGATAATGCTATCAGGTCGGACAAGGATTTTCAAAGATACAAATTTGACTTTTTACGCATTTTTTCTAGGTTAGATAATGCATTGAACAAAATTAGAGAGAATAAAATTAAAAAATTGAACAGGGATTCGCTAGCATATAACAAGGGTTTGGCTTACCCCTTGCCCCCTTCTAACCCTGTGAATGATGTAAGGAATAGTTCAAGTGTAATTGTTGATGTTTGTGGCGATGATTCTCATTTTGAACTTGATAATAATTGCATTGACCACAATAATGTTGACAGTATGAATAGAAATGTCGGCTCTCCGGTTAGAAGGAGTGAAAGGCTAGCTAATAGGAATGCCAATAGTGATTCTAGTTCTAACTTTCACCAACAGCAGGGTTTTTAGAACCAGAGGAATTCAAACAACGCAGGGCAGCAACGTGCCCCTCGTTTTCAGAATCAGAAGAAAAGGAAGTTTCAGAACAGGAGGAAGAGATAACCTCTTTGGGTCCTCGTGGTGAAATTTCAGTTGGGACTCTTAATGTAGCAGATTCTGTGACTGTTATAACTAATGCTACCAAGGACTTTAAAATTTTTAATTATTCCTCTTTTGAACCTGACCCATTGCTTGTGGACATTTTGGCAAAAGGTCTTTCATTCGTTCCTGCATTTAGGAGCAATATTGCTAGGTCCTTGATTGACCTAAAGACTTTTACTAGAAAATTAAATTTGAATGTGATGTTTGCTAATACTCCTAGTCTTATTAAAGATTTCAAAGTGGCTAGCATTTTTAACCCACCCTTACATCCTTCTATTTCACTTTTGAAAAAATTTGTGAGAATGACTTTAGAAGTTTATTAAATGTACATTATCCAGTTAATTCTTTGGATGACAATCTTACTTTCGAGGAAAAAGATGCTTTGAATAGCCTAAAGTTTGCTAACATACGAATATGTAAACCAGATAAAGGGGGTGGTTTGGCCTTTATGGATAAGGCTGATTATACAACTAATATGTTGCTTGTTTTGGACAGTGCAGCTTATGTATGTGTTTCTCTTAATGAAATTAATGGAGCCTATCATAAACTTAAAGGTTTCATTAATGACTTATTCATTGAAGGCCGCATTGACATTGACTTATTTAATTTTCTTAACATTACACACCCGGTTATTCCTACATTATTTGGGTTGCCAAAAGTCCATAAGAATTTAAATAAACCCCCTTTTCGTCTGATCATCGATGGTAGGCAATCTATCACTTATGGGTGTGCCAGATTCATTGACTGTAAACTAAAAGATTTACTAAAAAATCAAAAACAAATTTGCAAGGATTCCTGGACTTTTTGGATTCTTTAAATAGTTTTCCTTTTGATGAAGATTTAAATTTTTACCATCGATGTTTGTGACTTGTACACTTGTATACCACAAGACCTTGGATGTGAATGGGTTAGGGATTTTATGTTGGACCAGAAAATGGATGGGCATGTTATTGATTTGGTCATATACTTACTGGAACTTGTTTTAGCTAACAATTATTTCCTTTTTGAATCTAAATTCTATTTGCAACAAACAGGTGTAGCTATGGGATCTCCCTGTGGTGCAACCTTTGCCAATACAGTAATGGCATTTTGGGAAACACATTTTTTATTTAAAGACCCTGTTTTCTAGAGTAAGGCTGCTTTATATACCCGTTATTTGGATGATATTTTTATTCTGTGGAAGGGTGATAGACATTCCGCAGCATCATTTATTGAAAAAGTTACTGATTTTACTGATTTCTTGGATTTGACTTGGGACTTTCAAGAAAAAGAGACTTCATTTTTAGATGAAAAATTAGTCAAAAATTTTGTTTTACACACATTTACATCTAGGATTTTTCGAAAACCCACTTACTCAAATGCATTCCTCCATTTTTCTAGCTGCCACCCCTTCCATCAGAAGAAGGGAGTTGTTAAGGGACAACTCATTAGGGCAGCTAGGATGGTAACTTTAGATGAAGATTTTTTGGATGAGTGTAGTTTATTAAGGGACATGTTTATGAAAAGAGGTTACCCTATTAACTTATTGGATGAACTCATTTTTGAGGTTACATCTAAAAGGACATATGGTTATTTTAAACCAATTCTAAGTTATGTTATTTCATCTGGAAATGAGAATCTTGAGTGTGTTAATGATATTATGGATCCACCTAACACACTGATTCCTTTAACACAGCAACTGAGCATGAAAATAACAACAACTTTGAAAATTTGGGTTTTATTACCACTTTTTCTAAGGATGCTCCCTTTTTGAGGGATATCAATTTTAAGAACTGGTACTTTTTAGTCGAGGATAGTACAACAAGAAATTATGTGGGTGAAAGGTCTCTTGTAATTTTTAAAAAAGGTAGGAACTTAAAAACTATCCTTGAAACAGTAAATTATAAATGTCACCGCCCACATTGTGGGATGTTTAAATGTGGATCATGCCGTTGGTGTAAGTTTATATGTGTTACCAACATGTTTATGATCAATAAGAAAAAAATATTACTTAACGGATAAATACAACTGCAACACAAGAGGGGTGGTCTACTTGGCATTATGTCAGAATTGCCCGTCTTTCTATGTTGGCAAAACTGATAGGGTTTTTAAAAATCGAATTTATTAACATTTTACACCATTTCTAAAGCAAATATTACAAATGCCCTGGCTAGACATATTTTGGCCTTTCCCACACATGAATTTTGTTTTTTAATCATTGATAGGGTTGTTGAAAACATTAGGGGAGGTCCGACTTCCTTGCAACTTGAGGAGAAAGAACTTTTATGGCAACTTAAGTTGAACGCTTCAGTTTCACCTGGACTGAATGACACTATTTCTATCATGAGTGTTTTGAAACTGAAGTCTTTATGTAGATAACATTTATTATTGTATTTTTGTAGTCAATTATTTAAATATTCTAACTTCTATATATATTTTATGCATATATTTGTAGTGTTTAGGATTTTATTTAAAGTTTTGTTCAATGGGTCTATTGTGTAGTTGGATATCTTATTTTGAGGCATGTCTTTTATTTTGATGTTTAATGGGACTTTTATTGTGACTTTTTTCTTTGAATGGGAAATGATGTCACTTCTTGAATGCTTATTTAAATGGTTTATTTCCTGTATACTTTTGTCTGAAGAAGTTTATATATTTTATAAACGAAAGCGCTAACTTTATATTTATTTCTGTGTCCAGAGTGGTATTTTCTCCTTACATATTTCATTCAGTCATTTGTTTGTGTTAGCCGTTCTTGTGTTATGTTGACATCATTGGGGGGACTCAAAGATTGCTCCGTTTGCAATTTTCAGTGATCTCAGTGAGCCAAAGGCCATCTACTTTGGCCTGGGCTTCAGAGAAATGGATGCCAAACAGTAAGGGGCCCAGTACAGACCCCTGTGGTACTTCACTGGTGACGGGTGTACTGGTGAGGTGGAGTCACCAATTTTGAAAGAGTGTGTTCTGTTGGTGAGCTAATTGGCTACCCATTTAGCAACATAAGGCTTAATCCCTATCTCAGATAGTTTCTCCATGATGCCAGAGTGGGGAATCATGTTGAAAGCCTTGGCAAGTTGCTATGCACACCGTCTTACCTTCATCTGTGGTTTTGATGACATTCTCAAAGAAGTCTACCAGGTTTAATAAGCAGGATCTACCCTTATTGAAGCCAAATTGGATTGGGTCCAGTGTTTGGAGGTCACCTATGTCCTTGTTGATAAGATCTATGATAATAAATAGGAAACGTCAAAATTTAGTATCACCATTAGTTTTAATATGTTTAAATAATGCGTAACCCCCAAATTAACATGAGGTTTGGTACATTTGGTTATTTGGGTTGCACATGTTGCGTTGACATTTTTGGTAAAGGCAGTAAGACCTTTATCCATCCTGTTACAGAAAGACTGTATACCTTTAAGGTCACAGTCAATTGTGCTAGTGTAAATGTAGTTTATTTGGCTACTTGTACTCAATGCCCCTCGTTTTATGTGGGGAAGACTACAAGAAAACTAAAAGAACGCATTATAGAACATAAAGCTGAAATTAGGAGAATTAATGAAAAGAACACGTTATTTAAACATATTAAAACTAATGGTGATACCCACAAGTTTAAGTTTAGAGTGATGGACATGGTGCATACATCTATGAGAGCCAGAGATGTCAATAACCTCTTAGAAATTAAAGAATAGGAATGGATATTGAGATTAGCTGCTGACCATTTGCCTGGTGTTAATACTTCTGTGACTTTGAAACCAATCCTAGTTAAACTACAACATACTAAATTTTGAAGTTTCCTATTTATTATTTATTTATATTAATTTTTTATACAATTTTTTATACAATTTTATATGTATTTTATAGATATTTAAAGTGTTATGTATTATATTGAACTTAGATTTTATACCATCATATGGTTGGCTGGCTGTGACTATGTGATGAGTTTGGCTCTTATTTAAATTTGATTGCTTCAATGTTGAACTGTTTTAGTATAAGAAGGGTGTAGACCCGAAAGCTTTGCTGTTTGTTACATTAAAGTTTTTTCTCAACGTTGGTGTTTCTTACCTGTAGTATGAGTGATCTTTTCTTCAACCAGTTCGACAAATAGCTGGGCATTCCCTTTTAGGCTTCTATTGTAGTTAAAGAATGCCTTATGATTATCCTTTGCTAGGGATGTGATTTTAGTTTCATAATTTGCTTTAAAATACTTTACAAAATTTCTGATTTTCTTGTTTAGGCTTCAGGGGCACAATTCCTCTGCAAAGTGTTATCCCTCTTGCTTTTGGACAACAGTCTCTTCCTCTTGTGATATAATCCATTTATACATGAAGTCCACTATGGTGGCTTGTTTTTACAGGAAAACCTGGTTTTGATCCAGTCAGGTACAACAGAGTTCATACAGTTGCTTAAGTGTTTGCACAGGGCATTTGCATACACTTCTGCATAGTGATCATTGACGTCTGCAATTAAAGATGGTATGAAGCTTTTTATACCATCACTTAGTAGGCTGTAGTTAGCTTTGGTAAATTTTTTTTATAATTTTTTTTCCTGTGAGTGTGTCAGTTCCAGTAGTTACTTCCGATGAGACTGATTTGTGGTCTACATAACCAGACAGGGCATCATGTGTGGGGAAGTACAGTAACCTCCAATGTTGGTGAGTACTATGTCCAGAACATTAGATCCCCTAGTAGAGGAACACACTACTCTGTTCCAAAGCATTTGTGTTAACAAAGTCCAGGAACCTCTGGGTGAGCATGGTTTTGCTCATGTATGTCCCCCAGTCTGTGGAAGGAAAGTTGAAATCTCCCATGACTAAGGTGTTGGGCTGAATGGTGAGGGACTCCAGTAAACCGAAGTAGACTGTGGTCTTATCCTGGTGCATGATAGTGGATCTGTAGTCAGCAACGATTTGGTATGGTACTTTCTCAATAGTTAATTGAACAGGGAGTAGCTCGAGACAGTCATGCTTTTTAACTAGTCTTGAAGTGTATTTGGTTTTAATGAAAATGGATACACCTCCACCTTTGGTCCCATTGTGCTCATTTTGAGGTCTGAATGTGTGGAAGGCATTGCAGCCTTGCACAGCTGGACTGCATACCTCTCAACCTCTTAGTACAAGAAATCTGGACAAGGTCTGATAAAATTGGAGGACAAAGGCCCAAAATAGGGACAGGTTTTAAATATCCGTCATATAAACTTAGAACATTCCTAGAGTAACAGGGTTTGTGTTAATATGCATTTTCTGAAGGATATGAAGTCTGAAACTCAAATGTATGTCATTATTTAGTGACTTCAATCCGCAGATCATCCCAGCGATTTGCAAGAAAACCACAAATTTTATGAGGAACAGACCAAAAACTTGAGGCAAAAATCTGGACATTCTGCAAAAATCTGGACAGTTGAGAGGTATGAGCTGGAGTACTCTCAGCGGCCTTGAACCATGTCATGGTAACTGCACAGATGTCAGCATTCTGCAGGTTCAGGAATGCTTCCAGGGAGTGTAGTTTCATGTTTAAACTCCTAGCATTAAGAAGCACAATCCTGAGTAGTAGAGAATTCATTTTCTTCGGTATTTGTTCTAGGTGAAGGTGAAAGTTCAGTGTGGGATCAAGCCACATACCAAGGTATTTGAAGGAGTTGACTTGATCAGTGGGGTTGTCAAGATGGTCATTGATAAAAAGTGAGTGAGAGTTTTTCTGCTATTTAGGGAGGAAGCAAATAGCATTATTTTAGTTTTAGAAGTGTTTGGCATTAGCTTTTTCTTATTAAGCTATTTGATAAGAGGACAGGTGCTTGTAGTTGTTGTATGGCCAGGGAGGTCAGGTTTGAGTGAAATAAGATGACATCATCAGCATAAAGTAAGAGAGAGGGAAGGGGGCTCAGGGAGATCAAGTCATAGTATATTACTGAAAATTGAAAAAAAGAAGGAGACCGAGAATGGAGGCCTGAGGGACTCCTTTAAAGAGAGTGGTGGAAGCAGAGAAGGTGTTCTGAAACTGAACAGAGAAGTACCAATTGGAAAGATAATTTTTAAACCAGGGAACTGTATTTGGGCTAATTCCAATTTCATTTAGGTGATCTAACAGAATGTTGTGGTCAAACAGATGAAAGCTCTGATGAGATTAAAAAAGATTGCTCCAGTGAGGAGGCCTTTGTCCATAGCGAGGAGGATGTTATCTGTAAGGGTCCAGAGTGCTGTAGATGTCCTCCTACCAGCCTAAAAGCCATTCTGTTTTGAGGATATTAGATTATATTGGGAGACATAATGAGTGAGTTGATTTTAAATTAATATTGCATGGATTTTACCTGGTATGGGAAGAATGGAGATGGTATGGAAGACAGTAGTGTGAGATGGGTTCATTGTTTTTTCTGGGAGGGGTTTAACAATGGCTATTTTCTAGATATCAACCATGATGTTTTGAGTTATACAGATTACACTGTCCAGTCCTCAAAAACTGCTCTGATAAGTGAGTAGAAGGGGATTATAGTGAATAGGTTGGGTGTTCCAGTAGGCAAGAAATTACATGTCCAGTGGGGAGGGCTGTAGGAGGCAGCAAAAGAAGGATCAGTTCCTGAGGTTATATAAACTGAAGTAAAACACAGACACAGGCTGATAGTTCCAAGAAGTGAATATTTTTGGCAACAAGAGTCAGTTCAGTCGTGATGCAGGGAATACGTTTTGGTTGTGGTAAAAGTGCTCAAGTCTTGAGGAGTACAGTATGTTTGGGCAGATGATAAAAAAAAAATCGCTGAGTAGTTGTGGTTACAGTAAAGGTAATATTAAGGCTAAGGAGGAATATAATGATACCTTTTTATAATTGGTGGAGAAAGAAGAGCTAGACAAGTTAAGCAAAAAAGTTGGGAGTCTCACAGTGAACTGGACAAGGAAAGAACTGCGTTTCTAGACAAATCATATCAACAATATATAACACTGGGTACTAAGGATGCATTGAGCTCAGCTAATTTACACTTAATTTTGGAAGTCAGAAAAAAGAGTAAGTTGCAGCCTTGACTTCCATACACCATATTGGGCAAGGACCCAGTCAGAGAGAGATGCAGGTGGCAGAGAGCTAGCAGCATAATCTTACTGCTTTAACTCCCCTATTGTACAACATATGTTAAAGGTGGACATAAGTGGATATAGTTGGATTATTGTACAAGGATGGTGTACAGAGGATTTTGGAGCAGGTTGAGTCAGGGCAAAATATATTAATAAGAGCCTTAGCCTTAGCGGTACTGGATATGCTGAGGATGAACACATTTAGGGCAAGAATGCAGAAAGTTTGGGCCCTGGGCTTACACTTTCATAGCACTGACAATAGAAAACAAGTCAGAGTTGCCCTTCCATATGTTGTCATAATTTTTGAAAGGCAAAACATTGGAATGGTTGCCAGACAGTTGTTGTTGGACCAGAGGTCCTATACCTTGATGACAATTGTTGTAGCTGGATATTTGTCATCCCCCATAATGGGCCAAGAATGATGTTGAATCAGAAGTAGCCAGCCATGTGACTGACAAAGCTAAATAATGAGGAAGCCTTACTGTGTATTCAGTACCATGAGATGAATGTGGGCCAAATTCTACTTTACCCATGCCTGTGGAGGTGGACAACTGTGATTTAGATATTTCAAAATTCAAAAGGAACAGTGGCAGACTCACAAAAGCAGACACTGATCCAGACTGAGGAAGGAGGGAATGTGAGCATTCATCTGCATATCAATAAGGAAGGGAGTTCTTTTTTTTTGGGGGGGGGGGGGGTTGGGTTTGATGGACCTGAAAATTATAGACAGCTAAATGCTACAGTCACCTTGGTGATGATTGCAAGAGTTACTGATGTGTGGTACAAGGCAAGAGGCCAAATGTTTTGAAGTAAAGGATGCTCATACTAGTTTTCACTACAGACAGCTCCAACTATTACAGGGAACAGGTGCAGGAATTTCAGATTAGGCTCAGGTAAGGAAAGACTAGCCCCTGTTCTTTTTGACAAAGACGTTAGGGCAAACAGGGCAGAAGGCCCTTTCAGGAAGTTGCCATAGAACAACAGCATAAGGAAAACAGAAGATAGATCATATAGGGAAACAAAAGAGTCAGTTTGAGCAAACAAGGATATAAGGGTCAGCAATAGAAAGAGAGATGCTCTAAAGAAAAGAGATTTAGTGAAGAAAGGGGGATGTATGAAAGTTACCAACCTGGAAACAGAAGGAAGACAGACAGTACAAATTATGAGCCTTAAAACATGAAGCAAGCATGGACAGGAGGATATTTTTCAAAAACATACACTTTTAGAGGGAAGGAAGGGTTTTAGATGGAGGTGAGGAATGATAGAGGAAGATTATAGTGCTAAACAGCATTATAACTGGAAGATACTTAATGGTGTTATAGGCAGCATGAAAGGAGGGAAGGTGACAGGTCCATGTTGGACATTGACAGAATTCTATAAAGAGATGGAAAACATGATAAGAGAAGAAATAGCAAGAATAATAAAACAATGCCTAGGTGTCAAAAAATACAAGATAGCATGAGAGTGTTACTTTTTCTTAAAAACAGAAACAATCTCATAGACCCATGACACTAGAACCTATCCTCCCTAACTGACACTAGTGCTAAGGTGATGGCCTATATATTAGCATACCAGTTAGATAATCCCCCCAAGATTATACAGACAATAAAAATGGGATTTGTCAAAA
This sequence comes from Protopterus annectens, assembly GCF_019279795.1. Classification (NCBI taxonomy): domain Eukaryota; kingdom Metazoa; phylum Chordata; order Ceratodontiformes; family Protopteridae; genus Protopterus; species Protopterus annectens. The sequence goes on from NC_056748.1 coordinate 571,997,280, forward strand.
GCAGGGTTATCGGTGTATAACTGGTGGCGGCCTACATGGACATGTGTGAAAAAGGGAAGATAAACGGATGTCACCTTTTTATATTAAAAATGTGATTACCTCACTCAAGTGTGAGTTCATGCAAGACACATTGGATGGGATAGGTATTGAACCCACCTCCTGAAGATGGATAGAGGCGGTATACTGGAAGCTAAAAGCAGACTTTTCGATAAATAAGAGTGCCATGAAAACAGCACAAATGCAGTGAAGGACAAGGCTGGGGTTCCCAACATCACAAAAAATAGACCATTCAGGTTTCTACTATACTCTAACAACTGTATCTTAATCACAGATAACTTAGAAGAAGCAGCTTAGATGTTGCTGCAATATTATGAGTAGTTCAAACAAGAAGCAAACATTGATTGTATTTTTAGGAAAAGTGCTCAGATTAGGCTGGGATAAGGGGATGGGCTATGCAGAATACAGGAAAGTCTAAATCTACCTTGCAGATTGGGATCAAAATATTTAGGTCTGGGAAACAGAAGCAAAGACAAAGCAGCAAACTTATGAAAAAGGAACAAACAAAACCTGTGTGAAAGGGAAATGTATCAATGTTAGCACAGTGGGTACATTTTATAAAAATGATCGTGAGGCCTGAAGAAATATATATGCTTAAGCACCCGCTAATTAGTGAGATGGGTATTTTTCAGGGAGATACAGTGCCTTGACCAACAAGAGAAAACTGCAGATACTACTAGAGCAGAGATGGAGGACCAAATTTTAAGAGATATATGGGAGCCTTCAAAATGTGCCTACCTTTTACACAAAATTATTTCTTATTTTCAAGAACACACACACACACACACACACACACACACACACACACACACACACACACACACACACACACACACACACTGAGAACACCAACATAATTCTACATTTCCCTACAGCTTTCTTCCTGTCAAGGGAGCAGTACCAACAACCCAGAATATTGGTCAGGAGGCCCTGACATTAATTACCTGTGTCACTCTTGGTTTCACCAAATATACATTATAGAATAAACCCCTAGTAATCACGTGCTAAGTGGGCTGGCTTTGAAGATGAATGTCAGCATTTGACAACCCATAGTGTTAAATAATACTCTCTCCTGAGATAATAATATCTAAATAAACATATAGCTATAATATCTTAAAAGTGGATAAATAAAAATGTTAATTGGGCAGTAAAGAAAGCAGTATTGATGCTTATTAACTATGTTGAGGTAATTGCATTACACAAGGAGTATAAAAAAAATAAGCAGCCACACCAACAAAATATTTAAAGAAAAAAATCTGACCCACAGCTTCATACAACTAGCTGATGGTAACTTAAAGAAATACTGGACCTATCTAGTCTAGGTTAGTAAATAGACAAACGCAAATTTTGACAGCAAAGTGTGATCTTCCAAACAGAATTGAATGCTATTACACTGGTTTCAGCTCCAGATATGAACATATTCTTGTCACCTCTTTCCCATGGAAACAAGGGATAGTTATGACAATTATATCAGCTTTTTTCTTACAGAGAGGGACACATGCTCTCCCACCTTCACAAACTAATGAACTAGGGAGAGCTTTCCAAGCTCCAGTCAGCTAGACATTTGAAGAACCTTTCAGCTGTATTTTTTTACAGTGTTTGGCTGCCTGACTCATTCTATTCATGACTTAATTTTATTTAAAGGAATTAGTTATTTCACATAGCTGCAGAAAGGTAAACTTTTACATTTCAGTTATGTCATACATTTTCTTTTCCATTCATCTTCTCTTCTACATTTGCAGAGAAAAGCCATAAAGTTGCCTACATTTCCTTTTTACAGGAAACACATATATTGCAGATTTCACTGAACATAAATATAACTTTATAAATGCATTATTGTGAAACAACAAAAAATTATATTTCACACTTTAAGTAAGTTCACACACACACACACACACACACACACACACACACACACACACACACACACACACTCTCTCTCTCTCTCTCTCTCTCTCTGTCTCTCTCGTTGCCACATTTACAACAGACAAATACCTGAGAATAATTAAGATGGAAATTAGGAATACAAGTGAAACAGTATGCATTTTTGACTAACATACTTCATTTATGTGTTAGATGAATAAAAATGTATGACAAGTACTAACTAAAACCAGATTTTCTGACAGAAACCTGTGTTCCCCTGCTTGATTAGAGGCAATAGTAACTCCACCATATGTATTGTTGCTTTACTAGTTTGAACTGTGCCAAACAGCTGCAAACAACCTAAAGACTGCTCCTCCTTCTGCATACTCTTCTCATGCTGTGTTTATTTACTAAGGTTACCCCTGCTATTGGCATCTAGACATGATACCTTAGCATGATATCCCTCCTCCTGTCTCACCCATGTACCTGGATGAGACACTTCACCTACAGTCAGAAAAGCTCCTATCTGTTACAGCTTCCAGTGGATGCCTGTTTGTGATATTCCACAACCATATACTTGCACAGAGTCACTACACACCTTGCTAACCACTGGATTAACCCACTGTCCAACAGAATTTATGACCTCCACTGTCTACCTATTCCTGTCGAGCCCTGTTTTGCGCTGATTATTCAGGTCAACATATGCGTAACTTTAATATCCCACTGTTACCTCCACTTTACCAGCCCCGTTATCATCTTCTCTTTTCCTAGGTGTATGCATGTTCTGAATAGGGGAAGGATAACAGCAGTTAGACAAGGTTAGTTCTATCAAGAATACCCATGAGCAATGCTTGCATGGGAAAGGAAGCAGCCACCAGCCTCTACAGGAACATATGTGAGATATAGTTCTCTATAATGTCAATAATGGGCATTTGAGAATCTACTCAAGGCTGCATTATCAAAACTGTGTCAAGGACATAATAAGGTGGGACTTGCAGAATGCATGCGATGTAACATGAGAAAGGAATGCAACTTGAGGGGAGTCACCTCCAATTGCAACCCTCACCTTTTGGCATCACTACACATAGATGTTGAAGGAATGAGTATAATTTTGGTTGGTGTGGATAAAGGCTTTGGGAGTAGCCTGACACTGACAACTAGCATGGAGATCAGTCAAATGGCCGTACGTATGTTTTACAGCCATTTTCCTCAGACTGACATGAGATGTATATACTGACCACTGCCTATGAGCTCCATCAGAACATTGGGTGATCAGACCCATAAGACCACTGACTGAAGTAAGAGTCCAGTATTTGCAAGCATGCATCCACATTTCTTTCACATGAACATCACAAAATGTTGTGGCCACTGTCACAACCATTCCCAGCTAAGTAAATAACTGTAAGCATCATTCAGAAGATGTGTTTGTCTGTAATCCAGGCACAATCTACATGAATGCTGACCTAGAGATGACTGAGTAGTGTAAGGCCAACAGGAATATGCTGCCCACCAGTTCCAAAATTTGAGGTCCAGGAACAGTACGATGCCTGGGCTCTTGTGGTCACCGGTGACAAAGGTTTCATCCATAGTCACTTCCATACAAAATTTATTGTATGCAGTCATCAGCAGCCTATTCCCTATTGTTACTTCTGATTAATGGCACATGGATATCAGTGATGGCCACATAGGACAACCATCACAAGGAACACAGTCTCATGCCTACCATGGTCAATGTGTCATCATACCACATCACACATTGGGGTTGCCACACCACAAAACCACCTGGGTTGTGGCATCCCATATACCCACCCCATAATGGTCCTGCTGCATGAGTTCCATAACATCTATGAACCACAGTGCATCTAGGCTACTTGTAATTACCCATTACAAGGTACCCACAGTATGGGCATGCACTGTATCTCCCATGACCTGCAATTACACTCCACACACTGCAGAAGTCTGTTGTAGCTACCTTTCTTGGTAAACAGAGGAGATCGTATATGACACTGATGACCTCTCTCACTGTGACCTATCTATCTGTCTCCATTGAATATAAAACCCACTCCCTCTACTTGTATAGACAGCCATGTGTCCAGGTGTTTCTAAGCACCTGTGCAAATGTTAACAGCTGATCACTAACTACACTAACAAAATGTAGCTGTAAATTAGACGATTCTGTACCAAATATTTTTGCACTTACAACTTTACAACTTTCAGCTCACTTTTTGCTTTTATCCTTGGAGGCAACTACCTGCTGTATGAATGATGACTGTGTGTTGCAGCCTGATTTTCCTGAGCCTCAATTGCATACCATTATGTTCTGACTAAACTATGCTCCTTCATTTGCAGTTTGTTACACAGTCATTTGCAAACTACATTTTTGTACCTTTTAACATATTGGTCTATAATGCTGTATCATTCTATGAATCAATACTGTCTCTGCTTTTTAGATTTCAGAGCAGGACCATATTGTATACTTTGTATGTGGACCATAAATACTAACCATTATTTGATGAATGTCACATTTCTGGTGCTTTTCATATCTGAATTTGCTGTGGTAGGATGGTTGTACTATGGCATAAAGTAGCACTTTTCAATTATTGAAACAACAATAGGCAGTGGATCAAGACACAGTGTTTGGTTTTGCACCACTGATTATCAGACGTTCTCCAAACACTAAGCACATATACAAATTAACATTCTTAATTCAATAAATCCATGACACCATCAAATGTACTGCTTCCCATTGTGTAGTCTACAGGAATCCAATGACATACACAGCTAGTGTAACACTTGCACTCACATCAAGCTCCCCTCTCTGCACTTATGTTGCTCAGCAGGCAACATTGAGTAACATATTAGCAATGCAGTTTTATAAATCCCACTAACATCCTTGTTGCATGGCAGAAAAATCAGTACTGGCAAAAAAGTCCTGTACCATGCACTACCATGTCACCCCCCCCCCCCATTTGATATAGGTGAGCTCCTGCCAAATAAAGCTTACACAGAACCATACCCATAATATGGTAATGACTTCAGACTTGCTAGCATACAGATTGACTGTGATTAATTCATGAATCTCAATAATTTGTGTGGACAGAATACACTGCTACTGTGTTGGGAAGCTGAGTGCTGTGCAGTCTGCCTTACCAGGTATCTTGGCTAAACAAGTTATGTCATAAGGAGTGACCCTAAACAGTAACACTATGTAGTGCTGACAAAGTGCACAGAGTTATATTTAGTACCATGCACAATAGTGGCTGACACACCTCGGTGAACTGGGATTCAATTATTTGATTCACAATATTCCTAGTCAGCAAACTAAAGATAGTACACAGAATAAATGTACAATTCTGTGTCCTGCCTTTGTAATATTATGGCCCATTTCAAAGCTCTTCCCTTTTTATTTATATTTAAAATTGTATTTGCTAAATAATAGAAAATTAGAATTTATTTTGAAATAATGTTTTTTTTTCAAACAATGTGGTGTTCTTTCTACTTAGACAATGTATAATTTAGCAAGGTACTACAATATATATATGTAGTGTTTATTTTGCTTGCTCTTCTTTTTGAGATATGTCTTGCGTCTTTCAAGTCTATATAGTATGTATAATGTTAGCTATATTTAAAAGGAAGCATGAAATAATGAAATATATTACATTTCCAGTTAAACTTACATTTTAGCTTACACTAACATTTAAATTGTTTTGCACTTCTTTGCTGGCTGAGTGTCTCAAGCCATATAAATGTGGGGTTACTTAGATACTAAAAGGTTTAATCCAAGCCAGTTATACATATTTTAGACTACACTGCTATTTGAAATGCTTAAAGTGTTGTAAGAGTTTATTTTTCCTGAGGAAAAAATCATTTTCAGATTGCTGCAAATAATACAACTACTAAAATACTACAACAGTAAAGACTAATTTGTTTTTGTGACACCATGGTTCTCATTCAAAGAGTTTTAGAAACTGCCCGACAACTTTCACAATGTTTTTACTTTATTTGGTATTTATATCAGAATGAATCATCTGGGGGTAGAACATTTTAAATGTATCTGAACTATTATCAGAGATTAGTGTTTATACAGTTACTTAATATAAAATATAGCTGAAGTAACTGTACACTATATCACTGAAGATATTAGATGATTTGTATTTTATTTATATGTTAAGGTGACCACCATTTTGTAATCATTTATATCTGAAATTGAGCTGTAGTGTGTACTTAAAGGTACAAATATTAGATTATTCTAGCCTAACATTACTTTTGGTTATTTTAAAATTGAACATGTTTCTTTTTTAACATTATTGTTATCATCACATTATTTTAATTACCGTTCTCTGGGATCTTTTTAACAGTTTCCAGGAAATTATGTAAAGCACATTGTTGAGATATGATACACTCAACTGACAGAAGATAGTTCTTACAAATATAATGTGATGAACAGTATTATTTGCTTAAAGGCAAGGGGTGTGGGTACTGATCTCTTAATAATTGCAAGAAAACGCTGTCCTAATAACTTGTATGCATATGCATTAAGTCTTCCTGGATAAAATATTATTACAATTTCAAAGTCTAAAGTTTATATTTTTATTCTTGTTTTTATTTTAAACAAAGTTTAAGTACTTACATATGTATGTATGTATGTATTTATTTACTTAACATGATCAAAAGATTAATCCTTTAACTGAAAGTAATATTTATAATTATTATCTATTAATTTTCTATAAGTATTAAAATAATACACACAAATTCTACAGAGTGGAATTATAAATATGTCAGCTTCAACTTAATCTGAGTTTATGTTGCTGACACTGAATTTTTGTTTTTCATTGGAAATATTTTATGGATCTAAATCAGATAAACTTATTAGTAGCAATGTTTAATTATGGCATTGTCAGGATTGTCTTTTATTCTTTAAAATAGCTCATCATGCTAAATTTATAAAATGAATATTTAGGGAAGTATTAGTTGTGTTTTTATTAATTTAATACCTCTTTAGTAGCTCTGTTTCTTCAATGAAATAGTAATTTTATAATATTCTGATTCAGTTACTAGCTAGTATTTATTGATTAAAGTAAATATAGAAATAAAACAACTATAATTAAATTTGTGTTTATTAAGTGTTGCATGAAATGAAAATAAAATAATAAGTTTTAAATTAAATTCTTCCATTTCATTGCGCATTTACATAATCAAACTTAACTCAATTTCAGAAAGTCAAAATTCATATGGTCGAGACCATATGATCGAGTTCTTGAAGACTTGATGCTTTTGGATGGAGATCGCAGTACAGTGAGGATCGGGAAATTTACTCTTTTCTTGACTGTAGTGTGATCTCAGAGTTGGTATATATAATTTGCAGTGGATGTGATGGGTGCAGCTCCCCACCCCCCCTTGCATAAATGTAAAAAAAGTAGATTTTTGTGGTTTGGGGGTATTTGAGGTCTCATCCCTATGACTTTCAAGTTTCTCATAACTTGATCTTCTGACATTTATCCATCATTTTCCATTCCTAGAAGAAATGTAAACAAGCTATACTTTTATATACTAAATGTTATATTAAGAAGAGTAAGCAGTCATGTTATGAATTTAATTTTTTGTTCAATTTTTTAACTGCTGTTCATGGTGTTTTAATACAATGACCTCATACTCCTACACATACTTATACCCAGCTTTAGTGGAAGGAGCAGTATTAAGAAATATTGGATTAAATGCTATTAAATCATCTGACAGTTCCAGAAATAATAAAGCTATAACAATTTTGATAAAAAAGTCATTACAAGCAAGCAAAGGGCTTTTCAATCTGATCCCAATGAAAGATAGCAGTAGCTGGTACAGTATTTTAATTTAAATATATTTATAAACTGTTTTTGTTACTTAATGTTCACATGTCCCTGTACCCACCAGTTAAAATTTATGTCAAATTTTGTTCAAATTTGGAGAAGTTTCCTTAATGGCTAACACTAGAAAAGCCATACTGTAAAATATTGCAACTGAAATGTCTACACTGCATAAAAGTAAGTACACGAATGTATATCACAAATTATCACACTTCACTTAAACACATATGAATCTTCAAAATGTGGGCTCTCCTCCACCACCTCTCATCTCTAAATATGTTACCGCTGAGGCTGTCCAAATATATTAAAAACCTGAACAAAAAAAAATTAATTCTTTCTTTTGCAACCTACCGTAGAGGGAGGAATTTGAAAGAAATTTTGGAAAAGAACAAAGATGTTTCCAATAAATTTTGTTGCTCCCAGATGAGTAAATGCGGTACATGTAAGTTCTGCAGATTTATACACAAGGGTCCATTTGTGACCATTGAAAGTCATGGTAGGACAATATAATGTCCAGGACAATCTAACTGCAATACTAAAATGGTGGTATACATTGCTGTGTGTGGCACTTGTCCTACATTTTATGTAGGAAAACCACCTGTAGGTTACAGGATAGAATGGCAAAACACCATAGAGATATTAGAAATAGAAAAAAACACTAATGCATTATGTTGTCGCAGTGAAATATGTGACAGTTTTAACAAATTTTTCTTTTTTGTTATTGATAGGGTTAAACACAATGACAGGGGCGGTGATGAGAAAACTGGGTGTTTATCATATATTTGAAGAGGCATTCCACTGAACGCCTCTTCATCGACACATAATCAGCAAAGGCATTAAATTGCGAACATTCACATCAGCAATCTCTTTCCCTGGGAAAGAAATCTCTTGGCCATCAATGCTACTTTGCCATTTTCGCCACTGTACTGTGATCTCAGAGTTGGTATATTTAGTTGGGGGGGTGAGGGGGACACAGCCCCCCACGTTGGGGTGTGTGGGGGCGAAGCTCCCCAGTTTGTTATATTTGAAGTGATGTGTTTGTGTTTTGAGGGCAAGTGATTTCTTTCCCAGGGGAAATAAATCACTGTTGTGAACGTTCGTGGTTTAGTGACTTCGCTGATTACGTGTCGATGAAGAGGAGTTCAATGGAACGCCTCTTCGAGGATTTAATATACACCCAATAAAACAATACTTGAGGTTAGGGAAACACTATGGCAATTAAGATTAAAGGCCAAAGTGTCCCCAGGCATTAATAACAACGGTTCCATTGCCAGTGTATTGACATAAGGGCAACATTGATCTGACATAGCTTTTTATATGTATTGTTATTAATCACTATTTTATTATTTTTTGGTGTTTCAATGTATTGTGAGTATTTTATGATGTGACAGTATTAGCTTTTATAACTGGTTAAGTTTTACAAGTTTGATGTAAGGCAGCCTGTGTTATGTTTCTTTAAAATGATTGTTTTTAGTTGCTTAGTTCTAATTGGTGGCTTGTTACTATATTAAGTAGACAATGCCAAGAACAATGACTCTGATGATGTGTGAAACAGGCAAAAGCACTAAGTCTTGTTGGGAATTGTATTTTAATAAACATTGGACGTGGTGGTGACTTTTTTTATTTTTTCATCTCTAAACATGTTACCTCTGTGGCTGTCCAAATATATGAAAAACCTGAAGAAAAAAAAAAAATCACGTCTTTCTTTCGCAGCAAAAGAACTTTGATATACAAAGCTGCAGTACAAGAAAGCAGTCTGATAGTCACTTTCAAGAAAAAGTGTTATAAAGCAGCTTTAGGCAAACCATGGGGGAAAACTGTTAAACATTACATAATAACTATCAAGGTTTGGTCAGCTAGGCAGACAGGTTCATAGGTTGTTCATAGATTGTTACTAGGCTAAAGACCACTAGGGTTCTTACAAGCCTAGCTACACGCACCAAACCAAACCATTTGGATCCCGAATATCATGGGTATCTGTATGAAGGGGCATGTTAGTAGGTAGGTAGGTAACTAAGGATTTGTAGGGGGTATAAGTTAGGATAATACTTTTCAGCCAATGCCCATAAGGGACATGAGGGCCAGCCAGATCAGGGGTAAATTTACAATTTCTCCTCTAATTGTCAAGGTTTCATTTGAATAGAGGAACTATGTTTTACAGCGATGGTTAGGCTATTCCTTAGTGTGAAAATACTCTGGGATATATATCTGTCTCTTCAGCACATTCTGTTTATGTCATAAGTGAGGTCTAGATCCCTGAAGCTAGTGTTTCTAGTTCTGTTTGTTTTGCATATGTGCAAAAGATCCATCAGAGCTGCGGTTGTGAAAGCTCTGTAAACCAGGCAAAGATCCCCTCTCAGGAGCCTGTAGGAGACTGAATAGATTGACAGAGCCTTTAGGTAATCAGTGTAAGACAGGGTATTCATACCCTGAATTCTCCTGGTGAGAAACTTTTCTGGGCATTCCAACTGTTGCAAGTGTCTGGTTAGATACATGCCAAAGAGGGCATTATATTCAATGACAGGTATGAGAAGGGCCAAGTAGAGAGGTACTATAACTTTCTTGGACCTGAATGCCATATGTTTACTGATAATTTGGGTAACAGAATGATTTTCTTACTGTCTTAGCTACATGTTGGTCAAAGGCCAGATTGCTGTCTACATATGTTCACAAATCCCTTACCACTGGGTCAACTCTTTGGGGTATTTTATCAATGAAGTATCGAGCTTGGGTTGACAATTTCCCAAACGGCATTATAATTATTTTTTTGGCATTGGGTTTTAGGCCATGGTGTTGGCACCAGTCATTTGTCTGTATTAAACCCTGTTGTAAGATGTGTAAGATGTTGGTATTTGGGGGAGTTTATAATAGCAATTTACAGTCATATGTGAACTTGGTGAGCCAGAGTTCTTGAACATTAGCTTAACTTGCCAAACCAGTACAAGCCCAGCAAGTAGCTCTGGGTTACTCAGCTAGTGACTTGTCTCTTAGTGGAACTGATCTCACCAATCCTGACTTCATGGGTCATTTTGCTGAGCCAGCTGACATTCCAGTCAGTTATCTAGGGATTTATTCCTAGCTCAGTCAGCTTGTCAACAATGCCTGAGTCGTGTATTGTATCAAATGCTTTGGCTAGGTCAAGATACACAGTATGCACTGTTTTACCCTTATCCATTGCTTTTGTGACCTTCTCAAAGAAGTCTTCTAGGTTATGTAGGCATGACTTTTCTTTAAGAAAGCCAAATTGGGATGGGTCTAGTGTCCTCAGGTTGTCAATGCCCTTGTTTATTATCTCCATCATAATTTATCCCATGGCTTTGCATATCAGGCTTGTTAGACTGATAGGTCTGTAGTTCCCTGCGTCAGTTGATGGTTCAACTTAGTGGAAGGGGAATGGTTGTTGCAGTCCTCCGTTCACATCTAACATATTCTGTTTCAAGGCTGTAGCTGAAGAGTGCCTCAAGTGGTCCTGATAGGTTGTGGTCTAGACTGTTCAGAAGGCAACCAGGGATGTTGTTGGAACCCATGGAGGTGCTATCCTTTTGTGATTTCTGACTGCACCTGACCCCTGCTAATTTTTGGGGGTAGTATGTTGGAGGAGCTTGCACCCAGATGAGTGGGGGAGGAGTGGGAGGTGAAGTTTGAGTTGAATTTATCAGCTAGTATAAATGCTATGTCATGATTGGTCAAGGTGGTACAACTCAGCACCAGTTCAGCACACTGCTGTTTGTTACCTTTAAAGTTTGAGACATAGCCGAAGACTTTGTGATTGCCCTTAGCCTGTGAGGCTATCCTGACCTCATTGTTGGCTTTGTTGGACTTAATTAGAACTCTTAGTTTCTTCTTTAGTTGTGTAAGTTAGTATTTAGGTTCATAGATTCATAGGTAGGTACTAGGCTATTGGCCCAAGGGCCTAAGTAAGCCTAGCCAACAAGGTTCCCTGCCTTACGCCACCCAAGAAAGTTTATTTCCTGTACCCCTGTCGAGCAGAGCCACCAAAGTGATCCCCGGGGTGTATTTCCTATTTCCCATCCACTTATCAAGATTTTTCTGGAAGAGTGCTAATGAGGAACATTGCTTGACATAGATGGGTAGCTTGTTCCAGAGTATGGGAAGTCTCTGGGACAGGAATCTATCCCTCCAGCATATCTTGTTTATTGTGGTGACAAGGTTTAGGTCCCTAGCATGTGTAGCTCAGAGGAATTGGGATTTCTTTAGGTGTAGCATGTCCAACAGCTCTGGATTTGACATAGCTTTATATGTTAGGCAGAGATCACCTCGGAGTAGGCGATATGCTATGTAGTAAAGCTGGAGTTTTTTGAGATGGACAGTGTAGGGCATCTGTTTCAGGCCAGTAATCCTCTTTGTGAGGTACTTCTGTGGCCTTTCCAGCTGCTGCAGATGTCTTGTGAGGTACATTCCAAAAGGGGGGGCTGTACTCTATAATGGGTCTAATGAGTGTCGAGTAGAGGGGAACAATGACATCTTTTTTCCTAGATGAGAACCTTTTTGTGATGAGGTGTGCCACGTAGAAGGATTTCCTGACTACTGTGGCAATGTGATTATCAAAAGAGAGACTACTGTCCACTTGTCTTATCACACATTCGGTGTTAAGTAGACTGCCGCCTATTTGGTAGTTCATGGGTACAGAGTTTTTATGAAAGTGGATGACAATGCACTTTTTGGCATTGAGCTTGAGGCCATGGCTGTAACACCAGGCATCCGTCTCAGTGAGGCCCTTCTGTAGGATATCCAAATCATATGGGGACTCAGCTATGGCTCCTAGTTTGCAGTCATCTGCAGACTTCATTAGCCAAAGTCCTTCTGTGTTAGCCTGTACTTCAGAGAAGTAGAAACCAAACAGGAGAGGTCCCAGGACTGAACCCTGTGGTATTCCACTTGTCACTGATTTGAAGTCAGATTTGGAGTCTGCCATTTTTACAGTGTGGGTTCTGTCAGTCAGCCAATTGGCAACCCATCTTGTGACGTAGGGATTTATACCTAGTTTAGTGAGTTTAGCTATAATTCCAGAATTGGGGATGGTGTCGAAAGCCTTGGTGAGGTCAAGATAGGCTGTGTGAACCACCTTACCCTCGTCTGCAGCTTTGGTGACTGCCTCAAAGAAATCGATCAGGTTCAGGAGGCATGATCTGCCTTTCACAAACCCGAACTGGGTGGGATCCAGAGTTTGGAGGTTACCAATGTCTTTAAGGGAGTTGCACTTCCTGTTTTTAGCCATGAATTTTCTTCTTTTATTATATACCCTGTTTAGGTGAGGATTCCACCAGCAGGGTTTGTTTTTAGTGTTTATTTTGGGTTTACTTCTTGTAGGTATGGTAGCCTCTATGCATCTCTTCACATGTCTGTATAAGGACTCTGAATTATTCTGCATAGGAAGATGTGGTCTCAGGGTTAGCAGTTGCCTTGAATTTTGACAAACTGTCACTTAATAGGGTGTAGGTTGCCTCTGAATTGTTCCTGTTACTATCTTAGCTGGGCTTCCAGGTTGATTTTTACTTCAAAGGAGACAACTTTATGATCCAACTTCACTATTGAAGATGTGACATGGGAATGGGGCAACATTCTCTCATGATGGTGAGTACAAGATCCAGTATGTCTGATCATCTGTTTGGAGTGTGCACTATCTGTTCCAGAGTGTTTGTGTTAATAAAGTCCAGGAAGCATTGTGCCTGTGAGTTTCAAGTAGTGTAGGTTTCCCAGTCTATACAGGGGACAGTTAAAGTCACCCATGAATAGGGTGCTTGGTTGGATGGTGAGCACCTCTAGTAGGTTTAGATAAGAGTTGTGAGACTTTAGCTGTATCAGTGATGACCTATATCAAGCCATGACATGATGAGAGATCTTATCTATGGTGACATACACACGGATGAGCTCCAGGATATCATCCTATTAAACTAACCTATAGGTAGATTTGGGCATCCTGAGGCAATGTAGCAATTGTCTTATGTTCTCAGACAACTAGTTAATCATTAAAGAAAATAATGTACTATGTGAGAGATGTAAATACACAACCTCATTGAATGCAAAAATTTTGCATACAAACAAGGTGTTCAGGAATACCCACACTACATTTCTCCAACAGACACTGCTCACCAAACACAGATTGTCTTATGCTGAGTCACTTCCATTTTTGGCCCCAGTCTATCCTGTTGTTGGTCTAAATGTATGGGAGGTTGTATAGCTTTCCACTGCTGGGGTATTTTCTCTGACTTGAAACCAGGTCTCAGTCACAGCACAGTTGCCTGTATTGTCCAGAATGAGGAGAGCTTCAATGATGTGGAGTTTTTTGTTCAGGCTCCTAGCATTGAGCAGTAATACCTTATGGTTGCTTGGAGACCTTTTCACTCTGTTGGTAGTTTCATCTTTCTGGCATTGCCTAAAAAAGGCTCTGAGGTGCTGGATAAAGTTTAGGCAATATCCAAAATCCTAGGGGGCAGCTGCAGTCCATTCTTGGCAAAGCAGTGTGGTCTGTTGACCATGTTCTTCCATGCTGACAGATATTGAATTCTCATGGAGTGACATCAGAAACTAAGCCAATTATTAAAATCAGTTTATGTTCATACTGTAGCATCCTTCTTGGTGAGGGTAGAATGCTGCTCAGTGAATGGCTTGAACCTATCGTTGACATATTTATGAGAGATCCATTATGTCGCATTTCATATGGTCTAGTGAGGTATGTCTCAGGTAATTTGCACCCACATAGATTATGATAGAATCCTATTTTTACATAGGGTACAGTGACTTGAATGCAAGTGTGCATGCATGATATAGGGTTGCCACCCTTTTTAAATGCCCAAGGTGGGACATTTTTGGTGCAAACATCAGATTTTGTAGGGCAAAACATCCATGGCCAGTATAAAGGACATAATTTAACTTTTTTGCCTAAATAAAAGCTTATTCTTGTAGCATTTTAGTTGCTTATTCTGTTTCTTATAACATTTAGGTGTTTCGGGTACAGAATAACTGCTTTATGCAACTATTACATAAAATATAGGAAATAATTTTGTCCTAAAATCTCAGGACATTTGCCATGTTTACAATTTTTTTGCAGGACACAACTGCCCAAAGAGGGACTGTCCTTCACAAAGTGGGACAGGTAGCAACCCTAGCGTGATATTGCAGTTCCAGATAGGCAACTAACAGTTATCATCTCCTTATCTAGCCTGGTGAGTGAGGCATCTGAGGATCTGGCTTAGATACATTCTGCAGACTTGGATCTGCCTCTCAAGCTCCTCCCTCCTGCCCATAATGCCCTGCGTCCACCCAGGTACGTCATATCTTAATTTCTACTTCAGCAAACTGGACACTGATCATATTCTCTCAGGCTTGTTTTAGATAGTTGTTCCCAGTTTTTGCAGCTATTCAACTTTTAGATGGATTTTGTAAGTCCTCCCTCCTTTTTCTGTTTAAGTGGGCATGTGCATGAGTTTCTTCTTTTCCTGTGTAACAAAAAAAAGTAGGTTAGGCTTTTTTTTCTGTGTTACTTTACAAATAGCTTAAAATTAAAGTAAAGTTAGATTTAGAGTTTAGAAGTTTAGAGATAAAGCTAGAGTTTGAAAAAGTTACAATTAGTTCTTATCTGTTACTTGGTGACAGTTGGGTTTTGGCAGTCGTTTTCACAGGTCAGGCACGACAAACCTGTACCCAGCTTTAAATGCTGTACTTCTTTTGGCCATAAAATCTCCAACCAGGATGCCCACAAGGAGTGCATGTACCACCTGGGTGCTGACCATTTGAAAGTGGAGTGCATCATCTCTGCCACATTCAACCCACAGACTTTAGCAGACCATTGAATAAGCTTATTCATATAGGCCTTCTTCCCTTCTTGGTTTGGGAGGTTCAGACCCCTTCTGTGTCTTCTTCCTCTTCATCTCCTGCTACTTCTAAAGAGTCTAAAGATAGGTCCCCCCCCATTTCCAGAGGGACTCTCTTAAAGTCAAGAAGCTCAAGAGATCTATGGATTTGATGTCTTCAGATCTGCAGAAGTTACCTCCCTGGTCAGATCCTACAGTGTCTACGGATCTGGGGGAGATTATTACTATATCCCTTATGCCCTTATTGGTTCCTACATCGGATGCCATACCTCTGGATTCAAGGACCTTGACAAGGTCTCCTCTAACTTCCTCTAAGTTGAAGCATTCCTCAACTCCATTGTCAGCTTGATCCAGGTCCACCAGAAGCCGGTCCAAGGTGGATAGGATGATGAGGAGATTCCTCAAGGTCACATCCAGATGAGGGTAGTCTCAGCTCCATCCCCTTCCAGATCCATGAGCTACCCAGGCTATCCCATCAAGACTCCTTCTCTGATCCAACCCTCGGTTTTGGAGCAACAGGATTCAGGAATACTATGCACATTGGGCTTGGTGCAGAGGAAGCTCCCTCCTTGATGCCAAGAATGCCCTTGAATAGTCCCATTCCAGCCTTATCAGAGCAGAGAGAGAGTCTCAGAGCCATGGCATCATTGCTAGGTCTGGGAGACAGGGGTCGCCTCCATCTTTCTCTGAGCCATTCCTTCCCTTAGGTGCCTTGGCACTCGACAGCTCGAGTCTGATCCCTTCTGGGGACATTGGATCCAGAGTGAGTCCTACCTGTTTCTCCTTGGTGGTTTTGACTCCAAAGGAGATGGAGATGGCTTCTTCTGTTCCTTCAGCCTTTCAGATAGTGGAGAGGGTTTTCTCCTGAGTTGGAGATCTGATGGCGCATGTATCCCCATCTACTCCTGCACCCTCATCATCTCCAGACTTTGCTCCCTCTTGTCCTGCCACAAGTCTTCCTGTCCTGAGCAGCCTCCAAGAATTCCCTGCTCAGGAGGGATCCCCTTCTTCTGATACTTCCCAAGAGTACCCAGTGGAGGAAAGAAGACATGTAAAAGGAGGCACATGGACTCTCTATTGGAGTCTCTAACCGAGAATACTGACTTCAATAAAGAGGAAGGATCCCATCAATCTCATCTGAAGACATCTCCTCTGGGGACATTTTAGAGATCCTAAAGCATCAAGCAGGAAATGAAATCAAATGAGAGGTTTCATGATACAGTAGTCCTCTCAGCAATACTAGCAGAGGAGTATGCCGAGGTGATTGAAGAAGTTCAGAATTAATCTTCAGGCTCATCTGTGTCCAGCAAAGGTCATTCCATCCATGTGATCTCCTACCCTGATACAAAGTTAGCACCTCCACAGATGGCATCAGAGGGCTGCACTTCTTCTTAGATGTGTGCCCACGGTATGGGAAGGAGCATGTAGATGGCCATCAACACCATGTCTCAAGAATGTTTTCCAACATGGATGTTGCCAATGGTTTCAATCAGCAGATGTGCAGATTAAAGATGCAGGCAAAGATGATCACCTACAGCACCATATCAAGGATATTGAGTGTGTGTTTTGGCCTGCTTGAAGACCCTCAACCACCAACAAGACATAGAGGACATTCTGTGATGCATGCAGGCTGACACAATGTGTAGGGATTTGGAATAGGCATATATGGTGAGGGAAGTGGTGACCCAGTCATCAGCCATTTGTGTATCCATATACATATGGGGAACTGGTTACAATGGTCATGATAGGAGAGAAATGATCAATGGAGAATGTACACCAAGTTTACACACCAGTCTATGAAATGGCATCACCATCAACAGTATCCATAAAATCCACAGCAACCCCCATCTGCAGCCATGGACACTCCCAATGATGTGGACAATGCTTTTATGGTTCCAGCATGGACAAATCCCACTAACAAGCCACATATGGTCTTGCAGTTCCCTTTTGGCTTGCCATGATTTACACATACCCAGAATACCACTGAGGAGGTCACAGCAGTATTCACACACACTGGACATCATACAGCTTCTACACCTTCTACATCACTCTCTGGATAATTTGCTTTGGTTTTGACACTGCGTGGTCACATGACACACCTAGCCAGCATTCAACATGTGAAAGGCCCCCCCATTACTGGCAAAAGTGATTTCTCTCCACCCCTACAGCCTCCTAGCCATGTGCATATTTACTGCATGCACTATCCACGATCTCCCTACCAATATAAAACTGCTGACCTCTGTCATTGTGCCTCATCCCACATGTCCAAAAGATGATGACTCTGCCCTGCTCACCCCATTGACTTATGCAGGTGCAGTAATGTCTGATGCATAGCGTGACAAATTTGTGCTCTGCATTGCATAGCCTGAGTGTGCTAATGCAGTCTTCAGTTTTATTCTGTGTTTCTCTTGCCAAAACCCATAGATGCTGCCTCTTTGGTACTGCCACAACATACACCCCCCCTGCCTAGCATGTGGGTCTGCTGCACCTTTTTCCACCAATGACTCATCATCTGACTCCCCAAACCTGCTACTACCATATAGGTATGTCAGAGAGTGCTATGGTGCCCTTTTTTATAAAAGCTTTTATTGCACCATGTTAGAAAGCATTTCACAGACCACAAATGCCTTGCTGCAAGTCTTTGAAACATCTTGCAGTGTGTAGCAGATGTATTCAGGCAGCAGAAAAAGTCCTTCAGCAGTCCGAACACATGTTTGATGATGTTATGTGTTTATGATAGTTGTCATACATCATCTCCAACAGTCTGGGTACTGTGAGTGGGGATCTTCAGCCATGGTTTTAAAGTATAGCCAGCATCACCTATAGTAAAAAACACTGAATGCCATTATGAGTGGTCTGCTACCCATGTTCATGGCACTGAAGTATCATGGACTCTCTGAGTGGCACTATGTGCATCTTCCAGCTAGATAACTCTTTGAAAAGCCACTCTGCATTCCAGATGTGAGAAGCATTGGAACATTCTGGATGGTACACCAACACATTATATGTAATACCCTGTGCCCTGCACACCACCTAGCAGATTGATGGTAATGAAAACCCTTCCAGCTGATATACCATTCACTGTGTGGAGGAAATGTGGCCTTGAAACCATTGTGATTGTAGTCACTGGCTCACAAGACATCAAAGAAATAGGATATATCACAGAATGCATGCATAGTGGTGGTTCCCTCCTCTACTGTACATGGAAACCAAATATGGTCCCCACATCCTGTAGCATCTCATCAAGGAACTGGTATAGGAATAATGAGGTTGACACCTAAAAACTCCTAAAATGGTCCTGTTGGACATTGAAAGTTCACCATATCAAGGATGATTAATTCTGCAGATACCTTTGTATGCACTGAGATAAGCAGTCTGTACATCCCACTTAATTCCCTGTGAGGGCAGCACATATCTACTAGCTCCTGAATGCTGTCTCTATCCACATTGTAGAAGTCAGACATGTTCTCATTATGTGGTGGTTATGCTATGTCAGCCACAGATAGACTCCTCTGTGACATGGAGGAGGTGGATCCACAGCATCATGAACACTGGCTACAAAGGAGGCCACTAATACTTCTTGATCAGCTAAATCAGATACCACTCTGAGCATTTTAGCATAGCATGAGCAAAACAGCTGATCAATGCAAACTGATGGAGTTGAGATAACATGATTACTGCAGTTTATCCCATTAATGTTATATGTTTTTGAACCCTACAGCCATGCTTGATTACATTATTTGCACATGTGATGACCCATATTGGCATACTGACACTCATATGTAGGTCATTGTACAATCATATCCATGCAGTGCATAAAATACAATTTTCCCACTAATGCAATAGTACTACATGTGTCTGAATCACCTTCCTCACTGTATGTCACCACTCACCATGCCATTTCACTTAACTCAATGTACTATTTTTTTTTGAAGTTTGATGACTTTGTGGTATTTTTATTGATTTAAATAGTTGATTTTTGCTATGTGGTATTTCTCTGCTGATCATTTTGCCTGGAAAATGACATGCTCAAGATAATAAAAGGTTCTTTAGTGAGGATTGTCTTTTAATGGCTAAGTGATATCTTAGTGTAGTTTGTCTTCATGGGAAGGATTTTTATTTTTACAGAGCCTGATACAGAAATAGTAGCCCTGTTATTCCCTTAATTAGTCTAATCATGTTGGAAGTTCTACTCTTACCATTTTCTAAAAAGGATTTTTAGATCAGTTTCTCTATTCTCCCTCTACACCAAAGACAGAATGTTGATCATAGAATGTTTGCCATAGAACGTTGCTGTTAATTTCTACTCAGATTTTTTTTTATTTTGATTAGCAACCAACAATAATAAATACTTTTAGAATGTAGAATCATTTTAACTATGGAATTAACTATATACATATTTACATACAGCCTGGCATATGTAAATGAATGATAATAAGTTAAACAAACTAATGAAATGTAACTTAAGATTGATTTCTTTAAGAGGAGGTTAGGTCCATTTGTAAAGTATCAATCAGTGTAAAAACTTTTCTCCAAGGATTATTAGTTAATGGCATTGGAAATAATCTTAATTCTTTGGTTTTAACTTCCATTAAAGCCATCTTCTTCAATAAGCCTAGAAATTCTTCTTTTCCAGGTGCTGACTTCCATCTCTTTGTTATGCACTTTCTAGCGTTAGCTAATATTGTCCATAGAACGTAAAGGTTAGTTTTTTTTTTTTTTGAGAAATCTCTTCAGACATATTCAGTAAAATTAAAGCTTTGGTCAAGACAAAATTGTCTGTATAGATCGCCTGCAAAAAGTTATTAATATTTTCCCAAAAGGGTTTAATTTTTATACATTCATAAAAAAATATGAGACCAATCAGCTTTACGAAACTGTTGACATCTCCAGCATACTCCATTACAAGAAGTATTGATTTTTGAAATTTTATCAGGAGTTAAGAAGGATCTATGTAGAAATTTCCAGGTAAATATTCTCCAATACTGAGAACTAGAGGTTAGTTTTACTGAGAGTAGTATATTTAATTTATTTTCTGGGGTTAACTGAATCGAATATCCACTAGTAATAAATTGCCAATACATTGTTTTGGTATTGTTTTGTAGTTTGTTATTAAATTATATAAGTAAGAAATTCCATTCTTCATATTTCCATTATTATATATAATTTCAAACAATCTACTTATAAATTTAGGTGTAGTTAAGAATGTCGAATTATTTAGCATCCTACATAGATCCTTGGAGAATGTCAATATATTCTGAAGCATTAGCCATTCATGAGAGTTTAATTTACAAGTTGACATTGTGTATTGTATATCCAAAACGTTTTGATTTTTTTATACAGTGGAGCCAACAAATTAGTTTTTTCTGTTCCCAATGAATGAATATGTCTCTATGAATTCTATCAGGAACATTTTTTGTAATGCTGAAGGGAATGAATTAATGTTGGAAACCAGGTCTTTGATTCCATGTTCATATTTGTAAACTTTCTAAATTGATCGTATAAATGATTTATTACATATGTCTTTGTTGGTTTAGATATATTGTACATTTATACACAATGAATACCATAGCATATTATTCTTATCTATAATAGTAGTATTTTTAGCAAGTTTGTTTTCATTTAATACAATAGTTGTATGTATTTTCTTCCAGTTGGATGTATAACTAGGGTTAATCCATTCAATCACAGTTTGGAGTAATGTAGCACTAATATATGATTCAATGTCTGGGAAATTTATTCCTCCCTGATCCCATTGTCTTATATGATGCACATAAGCAATTCTGTTTCTTTTAGGGAACCATAAGAACCTTAGTAATATTGATGTTATTTTCTTAAGATAGGATCTCTCAGGAATTAACAAAATAGCTTGTACTATATACAAAAATTTAGGGAGAAGAACCATTTTAATCAATTGAAGTCTGTCTTCAAAGACTAAGAATAGGTTATTATATTTATTCACTAGACAATCTATTATATCAATAATCCTTTTATAATTATTTTCCATTATATCTTGTATATTGTCAGATTAATCTATCCCTAGGTATTTTATTGTTGTAGCTTGGGTTTCCTATGATACAATTCTTATCTACTTGTATGTCCTCTTTTTTATTTAATAATAGATAATTAGATTTTTGATTATTGCAGCAAAGTCCTGAAATCTTATAAAATTTCTCTAACAGAATATCTAGTTCATCTAAGACCTCTTTTGAGTTCAGTAGAGTAAGTAGTACATCATCAGCAAAGAGCATGATCTTAGAGTTATATTGGTCAAATATATTTAATCCTTTTAACTTTGGATTGTTTTGTAGCCAATGCAAATAGAATGGGTGACATTGGGCATCCTTGTTTGGTGCCTCTCATAACTTGTATAGGTTCTGAAGTAAAGGGTCCTAATTTAACATAGGCTAAATTATTTTCATAGACTTTTTTAATAAATGTAATAAAGGGAAGAGGGAATGCATAAGCTTCTAGAATTTTAATTAGATAGTCCCAATTTAAAGAATCAAATGCTTTTTCAATATCAAGTCCTATTATCAAGGCTTCCATATTGTCTTTATTTAGATAATCTATTAAAGTAAATATTCTTTGAATGTTATCATGTGCATGTCTATTCTGAATAAATCCAGTTTGATCATCATTAATTATTTCATTTAATTGATTTTTTTTATTCTATTTACCAGGATGGACATAAACATTTTATAATCATTATTTAGTAGTGAAATTGGTCTATATGAGCTACAAAGACTAGCATCTTTGCTTTCTTTTCAAATGGGTATAATTAAAGAGTATTTCCATGAAGGGGGAATAATTGATGGGTTTGTATTTCAATGAATGTTTTATGTAGCAAGGTGATTATATTTTTGGGAAATAATTTGTAAATTTCTGAAATTAATCCATCCATTCCAGGAGATTTACCAGATTTACTATCTTTGATTTTATCCGTGACCTCTTTGAGTGAAATAGGTTTTTGTAAGTTTGTTTGTAAGCTATCAGGTGTTGATTTAATATTAGAGATCATATTTCCTAAAATGGAATGGTCTATTGTGTTATATGTATCTTTATAATGGTTACTGTAATGACATTTTAAAGCATCTAGTATATCTCCTATTTCCGATACCTTTTTGTGTCTTTCTTTATGTAGGATATTAACAATAGAATTAGATTTAGATTGCATTTTGACTTTAACAGCCAAGTTATGTAAGTGTTTTGGAGAAGTGGCATAAGAATTTATTTTTAACCTTTCTATGGCTAAATTGATTTTATGATTTAATATATCATTATATGTTTTGTTTAGCTCTTCTATTTTCTTCTTGTTCCAAATTGAGTTAGAGTGATTTTTGGATTTATATAATGTGAGTTTCCTTTGTAATTCTTGTAGTTCAGATTCCCATTCTTTGAGTTTATTTTTAGATCAGCCGATTGCTTTCCCATAAATATAAGCTTTTAGTGAATCCCAGACCATTGCTATATGTACTTCTGAACTGTAGTTTATATCTAACCATTGTTTAAATTCTTTGATTTTTGTAATATACGAGGGTATTCTAGAAAGGAATGGTAGTGATTTAAAATCTACTTGAAATTTTGGAACTAGTGAATTGTGATCTGATAGCGGGCATGTGATTATTGAGAAAGAAGTAATTTTGGATTGAAGATCATGTGATATAAAAAGTTTATTCTGGTTTGAGTGCCAAACCTATAAACTTGATGAGAGAACAACAAGGAGTTATTATCAGTAACATTAAAGCTATCAAT
Organism: Protopterus annectens; assembly: GCF_019279795.1. Taxonomy (NCBI): domain Eukaryota; kingdom Metazoa; phylum Chordata; order Ceratodontiformes; family Protopteridae; genus Protopterus; species Protopterus annectens. The sequence continues at coordinate 572,020,633 of NC_056748.1, forward strand.
TTTAATGACTCGGTCCATCTTTTAAGTATTTTTGCAGTAGCTGTTTAACGTGGAGATTTTTTATTAGTAGTTTCTGAAGTGTCAGTTATACAATTAAAATACTCCTATTATTAGATTCCCTCTAGAAATGTTTATGATTTGGTCTAAATGTTTTTTAACTGTTCCTATCCCAATACTAGGAAACCAGTATAAATTAGTCCATAACCTATTATTCATTTTCAGTATGACTATAGCTATAAGCCCATCATTATCAACATATTTATATATTATTTCAGGGTTTAGGGAATTATTTCTCCATAAGATTATTACTCCCCTTTTCTTAGATTTAAATTTAGAGCATGCTAAGGTCCTATAATCACTTGGATTCCAACTAAAATTATTGTTGATTTTGAAATGAGTTTCCTGCAAAAAGATTAATTGGGGTCTGTTTATTTTTAAATATCTTAATAAGTTAGATCATTTATTTGGACTATTTAAACCATTTATGTTTAAAGATAGTAATGAGATATCCATGCCAAGTTATTTTAAAGAAGTATTTGAGGTGTCAATATATTTTTTCTAACGTCATCTCCTCTACACATAATAAAAAAATATTAATTTGTAAATATCCATATATCTCAGTGTAAGATGTTAACTCTAACATAATCAATAGAAATAAGTCAGGTTGGTGAAACGAATTAATGACTTAAAATCTAAAGAAAAAAATAACATTAAACTAGTTTGCACATTAAAACATGCCCACCATGGAATGAAATACATTCCTAGTCCATCAGATAGATAGATAGATACATCTGGTGAACTATCCCTCTAACTTCCTTTTTCCATTCACTATAGCTCCATATATACATTCTTAAATAGTAAAGGAGTCTATTAAAATACTTGTATGTGTTTTATCATACAGCAACAGAAGTGATTGTTTATATACAGCAACATATATATATATATATATATATATATATATATATATATATATATCCTAAATCAAAGAGACAAACATTTGTATATATTATTCTTCATATTAAAGGGACTGAGCAATTAATCCATATCATATGTTTAAATCTTGTTCTTTTTATGACAGCTGATATTAAAGTTATGTGTATAAAGTTTTCCTGTAGATGTATATGCAGATGTACTCACATATTAACATAACACAACATTTTTATATATAAGAGTCTCATGTGTTTCTAATATACTTGATACTTTGACTGCTTTAATGTTTTACTCTACTAAAATTCTTCAGACAAACTGTGTTGGGTTCCCATTCCCAAATGATAGGTAAAATCATAAAAAGCTATTCGGTCCATTTGTATTACTATATGCGTTCATGCTTCTTTAAAGAATACACATACTGGTGACCAATCACAACATCTCTCCTATGTTGCTATAATTACAATACATATTCAACAACTAAAATACGTAAATAACTGAATACATAGCTCGTGAGAGCTAGAGACTTTAAATGCTTCTTTTTAACTTCTCGAGGACTGTTTTCCCCACTCATATTGTTTACTCTGAGAAAAATCTATCTTTTTAGTATTAATTCACTCTCTGTTAGCTATTATTTAAATAAGGCATGAAGAACACCTTCCAAGAGCTTCCACATCAGGCTTTGCACACATCAATGTCCCTTCCAGAAATCAAGAACCAGGAACCTCAAGTATCTGTATTTATCCAACAACGAACCCAAACATTAAACCACAAATTTCCCCTCATTCACCCCATCAAACATACATATCTCCCCAGATTCTCAGCAATGTTTCCTCATCCATGAAACTCTTTCTTATAAGCACTCAGCAAATTTCACTTCAGTAAACCTTGCATATTATATTTCATTGGATATTAGACTCACCCGTCTAACAAATCATCCAGGGGACTTCATCCACAGCCCGCAGGATATCCTGACAACCCAAAGTCCTATACAAGCCCAATCAATCAAGCAAAACCAGAGATCTCTCATCAGCGGACATAAATAAACATGCAAGCTCATCACTTCACCATTATGTGGCTAGGGCCGAGAATGACCTCCCTTTCATAACATAAACACTCGGAACTTCATTCAAGCCAGGTAGAGTCCTGTCTACTCTAGTGAGACAATATCATTTATATCATAGTTCGCTTTTACTTTAAAGTGGAAGGGTTTCAACACAACTGGATATTCACCGGAAATAACATTCAAAGGACATTGCAATATCTGTGCACCATTATAGCACTTCCAAGGGAAATTTCATCTAGTGCTTATGTCACAACATAGCTAAGGAAATATCTAATCTTAGTTAATAATAATTAAATTAAATATACTATGAAAACAAATAAACATGAAACAATAAATCAATTACCACAGAGCTATGAAATAGTACTTTGCAAATTATGTAATACTAGACTTAAATTCAGCTATAGGATATACTTATAATTAACATATATTTATAGACAGAAAGAAGAAACCCAAATAAATAGATAAATAAGCAAATGACTTTATGTAAAGAAATATAAAGAGACATATGGCAAGGTGGAAGGGAAGAAAATGTTAGAAACAGATAGTTTTAGTTAGAATATATCTCAGAATTAGAAATTTTGTATGAGATAATATAAGAACATACCTTTTTTTCTTTTACTGTATTAATATTTATATGTATGAAATTGGATGTTATGAAACACATTAAGTCCATTGAAAAGGTTTTTAGTTATTAGGTTTCAGTTGATACTTGGAGAAATTTCACAGAAGTAGGTAATTTAGTTTCAGTTTTCTGCTTCTTCTTTTTGACATCAGTCCAAATATTTTAATCAGTGGATCTCTTCAGGGATGGGATTCCCATTCCATTTCTTCTGGGATGGTTATGATGTTATTATTTTTGATAAATTGAAAGGCTTCTTCCAGGGTGTTGAAGTTTCTCATCTCACTTAGGTGCTGTATCCTTATCTTTGCAGGGAAGGCTATTTGAGCTTTGATATTATTCTGTTTTAGAATTTGTATTAGTGGCTATAATTTTTTCCTCTGTTGCAGTACTTTAGTGGAGTAGTCATTATCAAATCTTATTAGATGTTGATTATATTTTATAGGACTTTTCCTCCATGCTGTTTTTAACGCCAGTTATTTGTCCATAAAAGATAAAAAAATTCTTATAATTGATCTTGGTGGCACACAGGCAGAAGAAGAGGATGATGCTGAAATTGTATTTCCCAAAGCACGATGTGCCCTTTCTATGCCATATGAAAAGCCTTCTTTAAGATTTATAACCTCTGGTATCCATGAATTTAAGAAAGAAATAATGTCCTATCCCTCTGTATTCTCAGGTAGACCAAAAATCCTGATATTTGATCTTCTCTCCCTATTCTCTAATTCATCTACTTTGTTGGAGAGCCAGGTATTTTGTTTCAGGAGAAAATCTGTTTTTCACTCCTCTTCCTTAAGTCTTCCATCGATGTCAGATAAAGAAGTTTCAATGGTTATTAACTTTGACTGATGCTGCTGAAGAATTTCTTTCAAGACTTCTGTTTGTTTCTGAGAATTCTCTTTTATATTTTGTAGATTAACATTGAAATCATCTATTTTTATAGATAGTTCTTGTAATGTGGTAGTCACCATTTGCATTTCCTTTTTTAGTGTCAGTTCAGAGTGAGAGTTCTTCAGGTTACTCATCTCTTCAGTTGCTGTGTAAAGACTCCTGAGTATTTTGACAGCAAATGTCTTATAAAAATCCACCAAAATTTGTAATTAGTTATTTTAGACTATTAACTAAATATTTATAATAGTTTGTTAGAAAAAAATTAATAAAATTTCCTGAATGTGATACTAGTTTATGGAGCTCCAAGAATTTGCTGTCTTCAGATAGCCATTCAGGCTCTGCCCCCCCCCCCCCCACCATTGTTGTTAATTTCTTTTTTTTTAAAACAGGTTTATTGTTTTAATATATAAGAGAAATATCATAACAATTTTATACAAGTAATTAAAAATAGGTATTATTATAATATTCAACAAAACAACTAAAGTATTTACAAAGACATCCACTACAATCAGATCAATTAATTAAACTAAAATACCATGCTATTGAAAGTAAAATTTTTTTAACAAATTTTGTAAATTATCCCATACAATAAAATAAGATGTTTTTCTATTTGTTCTAGTTCTAATTGTGTTTATTTCCATATGGCACACTATATTCATAACATTTTTAAATTCATTAAACGAAGGAGGTGTATCTGAAATCCAACATTGTTGTTAATTTCTGATGGCAACAATATAGAAGATAAGTGTCTGATCATAATGAGCATGAATGTCAAGGAATTTACCACAAGAGTGAAACTCTCAAGGTGAATCTTGACATCCATGTTGAGAATGTATGACATTCTGGGGTTCTTGAGGTGAATTTTGATATCCATATCAAAAACATGCAATGGCATTGGTTATAATCAGAAAGAATCATCCTAACTCTTTGTACTACATGTGGCTTTACCTGATCTCATATACTACAGATGCTACAGAAAAAAATATAGTAGTGCTAAATGTGTGTTACAGCTTTGAATGCTGTAACACACTTATTTCTGCCACAGAGAGAGCAGCCACCACAGAAGAGTAGCAAAAAGCTGTTACATATTTTATTCAGACTGTTACATACTTTATCTAAGCTTTTTTTTAAATTTTGAATGAATATTTAACAACTTTCTACCTCTGCTCTTTGATGACTCCTGCTAATACCATAGCACAACACAGGAGCTTAACAGCAATGAGGAATGCTTAACAAAGCCTTGTTAAGCATTTTTTTTTATGTCAGAAATGTATTTAACAAGTTTGTGTTTTCTCCTGTCTCAGAGTATAATCATGATACTCAATGCACTATGCTTTTCTTTGAAAATTCATGCACAATGAGGATCAGTCATTGAAGACAGCCTGCAGCTGCCAATGAAAAACAGGAGACTTCTCCATAGATTTCAACATCTCAGTACCAGAATTTGGTATAAAGCCAAAATATTTAGGGGAAAAAGGACACAAATCACGGACATTTTTAAAATTTTAACTTCACTGGGTAAGAAAATTGACAAACAAGACTACATGAATTAACATGTGTGCTTTGGTGTATAAAGAAGTCAGCAACTAAAATTAGCATAATTACTTGTTGATAGTAGTCTCACGCATCTTTCTGAAAGTATCTCATTTTAAGATTTTAAGAAGGTCAGGGAAAAGTGCATGTCAAAAATCATGGATGTTTCTGAAAATCTGAGACAGTTAAGAGTTATGGGCCTGTCCTTAAACAGAAAGTAAATTTGAAGGGAGTTTTTCCTTTTGCCAAGAAGGAGTTGTAATCCAGACTAAAAAGTATCTAATTCATTTGCATTTTATACAGGGAGAGTGTCATAATCAAATAATCAATATTTACTAGCTGGAAGCCGCGGTGGTGCAGCGGTAGCATTGTCGCCTCAAAGCAAGAGGTTCTCCTGTTCGATTCTTGGCTGGAGCGCCTTCTGTGTCGTCTGCATGTCCTCCCTGTGGTCAAGTGGCATTTGAAAGACATGTGTGAATGGGTGTGCTTTGGTTGGATGTTGGGCTGGCACCTCGGCACCATAAAAAATCAACTGCCAATCATTAGCAGACTGGAGTTCCACTGTGGTGACCCCTAACCAGAAAGGCTGAAAGAAAACAAAAACTAGCTTTGTTTCATAGTGTTTGGATTAGGGTTAATTTGGACCTTGTTCATATTTTTCACTTAATGTAAAAACAGAATATGTAATGGAAGACCTCTTCTGAGGCTACCCATTAATTTATTTGTGATCTAGTCAGTGTTTAGGTAGACATATTTTACCTTTAACAGGTTTGATGCAGAAGTAATCAGTGACATGACTGATCAGAATTCCTCATTAATTCATATTAAGAAATGCTAAGAAATTATGCAGACTGCTATTTACAGCAAAGACGGTGTGCCAACTTAGTGGGGGCACCAAATATAAAAAAGAATTGACAAATTACAAATGTTTAATGATGTAATCATACTCACAGAGTAAACAGATTGTAGACTATCCAGAAAAGTAAAAGCCGCACAGCTGGGATGAAGCTGTCACACCAGTAAACAAGAAGCAAAACCATAATAAAAACTGAGTAACAACAAACACAGCTATGTAAAATAAACCAAAAAGCTTTTATTATACCTTAGTAAGCCCCTTTGCATTGACCTCAATGCTTTATCAGACTTTAAAAGTACATAGATTAACACTCACTATTCAAAATCCAAACAGCAAATCAGAGACTGATTCCAGTTATGACATCATAACAAGGCATCCAATCAGCTTTATAAGCTCTAACAGCAAATTAGACAATACACTATCTACCAATGTATAGCAAAAAAATAAAATAAAATAAAACAAACTGTAATTTATAATATAACATAAAAAATTACTTATCTACTCATCACCTAGTTCTAACAGTATTCATGTGCTTGGTCATGGTAGAATATATAAGTCCAAAATCATTAAATATAGTTCCGTGAGACTCAAAAAAAAAAAAAAAAATCGTAGACTATGTTTATTTATTTTATTTTACATCTGTTGACCGGGGTAGTCCGACTGGATATATGTCCATTTTCAATGGAGGCTCAGGGAGAAAAGCTCCACATACCAAAAAAGAGACAGTACATACATCACTGAGTGATAAACTCAGGCAGACATGTTTAGAAAAATATAGACAAAGAATACAGGCAGATATCAATATACACAATGTGCAGACTTACATCTGATTGGCAAAGATGTATCAGAAAATGTGAACATAGAATACAATCAGATCTCATAATTCACAATGCTTAGACATTCAAATGCTATGAGGCATAGATACTTGGCTAAACAGCAGGTTGGGTAGCAAGACATGTATTAGTGAAGTTGCTAGGTTTAGAACAAGAGCACAGCCAATGAGATGTGAAGTATTTTTTGAGTCCTCTTTTAAATAGGAGTAGTGAGGTTTCCTTGGTAACGGTAGTAGGGAGTAGATTCCATATTTTACTGGTTGAGTTGGCAAATATAGCATCGCCTGCAGAGTTGTTGGATTTTTGGGTCAGTATCATTAGTTTATTAGCTGAGCGTAATGGCCTGGGTGCACTAATTGGGGATGAGAATATTTTTTAGGGCTGGGGTGTTATCAGGTTGATGGAGTATTTTATGCACTACTATAAGCTGGTTGAACTGTAGAAGGGTAGGATACTCTAGTCATCCTAGTACTTTGAGGTTCTTGCAATGGTGGGTCCTAAAAGCCATGCCTGTAGTGAATCTGGCTATATGATTGTAACATCCTGATAATTTGTTGAGATCAGTTTTGGATAGGTTGGTGAATACAGAGGAAGCATACATAAGGGTAGAGAGGAGGTGTGATCTTGCAATACCTACCCTAGCAATGGGGGTGAGAAAAGGTTTGACTCTGTACAGGGAGCCAAGTTTTTTGTTGACGGACTTAATAGTATGATTAACATGTTTATCAAATTTAAAGTTGTTGTTTGTTATTACACCTAGAAGCTTTGTATGGTCATCATTGCTAGATTTGATGTTGAAGGAAGGAGGAAGAATTCCACTGTTATGGAAGAAAAAGTATCAGCTTGGTTTTGTTAGGATTTAGAAGCAGGCAGTGATTAGTTAGCCATGTTTTTACCATGCTGAAAGTTGTCTGGGTGAGGGTTAGAAGCTGTGTAGGAGAGGAGGCGGAGCATATTAGCGTTGAGTCATCTGCATATTGGATGCAGGTAGTTCCTGGGATGGTGGTGTGCAGATCATTGATAAAGATAGAGAAAAGAAGGGGACCTATTATGGACTCCTGTGGGACACCAAGGGTTAGAGGAAGTTGGAATGACAGCTTACTCTGCCATAAGAGAGCCTGCTGTCTAACGTTTAGGTAGGAGTGAAATCATTGTATTGCTCGTTGGTCGATGGTTTGTAGGGTATTGAGCAGTAGCTGATGGTTGACCATATCAAAACCTTTTGAGAGATCTAGGAAGAGTGCTGAAGATAGTTTGTTGTTGTTATGATGAAGACTGATGACATTGGAGAAAGATAGAAGAGCCGTGGTGGTACTGTGGAATGGCCTAAAGCAGTGCTGAGAGACGGCGAGCTTTCCGTTTTGAGTAAGAAAGTGCATGATTTGTTTGTGTATGCATCTTTCCATAATTTTAGCTAGTGGTGAAAGAATGGCTATAGGTGTAAAGTTAGATAATTCTATGGAACTTCCTCCTTCATGGAGAGGTATAACATGTGATATTTTCCCTATTGCTGTGATGGATCCTTCTGAGATGGATCTGTTGATCAGAATAGAAATGGGAAGTGCTATGGCATCAGCTGCTTTTTGAAGATATTCAGCTGGGAGGTGGTCGGCAGCTAGTGTAGTAGGTTTGAGCTTTTTGACTAAGGTCCGGATCAGGTTGGTAGATATGGTTTGAAAGGTAAAGGTCGGTTGGGCGTTGCGTGGATTACGGCTAGATGTGCCAGAGCTGGTGTTTGTGTCCGATGGAGTGAGATGGGTAGCTAGAGACTAGATAGTTTCAGTAAAGAATGAGTTGAAGCTGTTTGCAATTTCACCAGGGGATTTATCGAGCGCAATTAGTGTCAAATTGTCCAGATTTTTTAAAAAGTAGTTAAACTACTTAAGCAGAACAGAGAGTTTTCCAGCTATGTATAACATTAGTAATGAAACTTGAAACAAGGAAATGACATAATTTGAAAGTGAAGGAGACTACTGTGTTAACTTACAAAATGATTAAAACTGGTGATGCCCATAGAAAGGGTGCAAATTCAGAAAATCCTAGCAATGCAAAAGAAATTTATAATACAAATTATTTTTCCTCAATTGTTTTATTGAAAATTTTAACAACAAAGCATTAATATATGATAACAGAAATATTATAAAATATACATATCTAAAAGAATAATAAACAACAAAAAAATAACTATTTACAGTGGTATCTACTATAAAACAAAGCTTTTTAAACAGAAAAAGAAATGTGATAAAAGTAGTTCTTAATTATTACAATCTGTTTATCCAGCAGTTCTTCAGATTTCAACCAATTATTATATGAAGAGTTGATTCTAGATGTTCTTGTCTTGATCGTGATAAATTCAAGATGTCAAATTTCAGTTGCCAAGTCTACAAATTCCTTCATAGTAGGAGTCATCTGATTCTTCCGGTTCTTGGTGAGGACTTTTCTTGCTAATGTTAAAATACTCCATAAAAGGGTATTTTATTTTCATGATCCAAGTGGGTATAGCAGTATTAAATAAAATATGAGATTTGGTCAGCATAAATGTATCATTAAAAACAGACTGTAAGAGATAATTCATATTATCCCAATATGGTTTACTTTTTATGCCATCATAAAACATATGCTGCCAGTCTTCTTTAACTTTTAGTTTATATCTCTAGCATCCTCTTTATTATACATCAACTAGACTTTATGTGGTGTGATAAAGGTTCTATGGAAGAACTTGCAAGAGAATATCCTCCACCTTAGTGATGAAGTAGTCTGTTTTGAAGATTGGAACATTAGTTTTTATCATCTTCACTTGGGGAGTTATTATTAACAAGTTTAATATAATCCCAATAGTGTTCTCTGTACCATGCTGTTGATTTTTTAAGTACCTTATATATTTTAGATGGAATTCTCTTTCCTATTATATTCTGGTGCATTAGAATAATGAGTAAATCAATGAACGTGAGGAAAAAAATTCTAACTATTGTTTGCATTATATTAATCTTATGTTCAACTAACTGTCTACAGTTTTAAATTTCTATAGATTCATAATGATATGGTCAACATTTTTTAAATTCCCATTGTCTAGGAATTCATACCAGTATAACATGTTTTTGTCTTTAAATATATTTATTGTTGTTAAATTAAATATGTTAATACTATTTTTGAGTATAGACAATTGGAAATACAAAGAAAATCCATGCTTTATATTCAAAGTTCCTGAAAATGAAAATTTCAAATGAGGATATCATATTAACATAATGAGAGTTAACTAGTTTTTGTTTCTAAAGAATGACATTTATTTTAGTATGATGCAGTTTTGTAAATTATTGGATTTACACCAAATACCTCCCTGAATATCTTTCCATTTAGCACTATAATTGTTATTTAACCAATAAATTACTGACTTAACAACTGAGGATAAGGAATATAATTTTAAATCTAGAAGACCAATACCACCTGATTTCCAATCTCTAATGTGATGCTTAAAGCCAATCTTGGCTTCTTAGGAAACCATAAAAATCTCAGAAACAAAGAATTATACTCTTTTATATTTTTTGGTAGTGGGAGGGATAAAGATTGTATTATATATAACATTTTAGGAAGGATAATCATTTTAATTAAGGAGAATCTCTCTCTTCCATAGTGAACAAAATGTATTCCATTTAATAAGAGGTGTTTTATGGAATTTAAGTTATTATTATAATTAAGGGATGTTATATCTTTAATATTATCAGACACTATTATCCCTAAGCAAGTGATTTTACCACCTTTCACAATGTATTTATGTAATTTCTTATCTATCATATTAATATTATTTTCAACAGGTAATATTTTAGTCTTTTTCTCATTAAAACCAAGTCCCAATTTATTCTGCAATATTTCTGCTGCTGGGAATACTGTAATAAGAGAAGAATTGCAATCAGTCAAAGTTAGTAGGATGTCATCTGCAAATAGCTGTGTTTTGGGGATTAAGTAATTATTTATTACTATGTCTTTGATGTTTTTATTTGATCTTATATAATTTGCAAAGGGTTCCATAACTAGAGCTAAAAGCAATAGGGACAAAGGACAATCCTATTTAGTACCTTTAGTAATCATGATTGATTGGGAAATATATAAGTTTGTCTCATTGTACACAAAGGAGTTTTCATAGAGAAGTTTGATTATTTGTAAGAAATCATTTGAAAAAATACATTCCTCCAATATAGATAGCAAGTACTCCAAATTAACTGAACCAAATGCACTATTGATATGCAGACTAACGAAAGTTTGTTCTTTTTTGAATTATTAGTATAATCAATTATTGATAGTATTCTGTTGATATTATCATAGGTGTTCCTGTTCATTATAAACCCAGTCTGATCATTCTTTATCAACACTGGAAGAAATTGTTGCATTCTAGAGGCATAGATTGCCATTGGGTATTTTATAATCTGCATTTAATAATGAAACTGGTCTATATGAAGAGCATTGTGTTGAGTCCTTGTCATGTTTTAAAATTGGAAACATTGGGGTTTATTTCCAGAATGGTGGTACCTTTGTAAGTCCTTTTACTATTGAAAATACCACTAGTAAAATACACAAAGCATCCTTAGTCATCATTTTGTATAGTTCAGGTATTATACTATAATTTCCAGGTGCCGCATAGGGATTTAATTTATTAATTTGAATTTTGAGTACCGACATTGATATAGGCTTGTCAGTTATTTTATTTGATCCTCTGACACTCTATTTTCAGTATTTTTTTTATAAAAGTTTTAATTAGAGCTTGTGTATCCATCGTTGTTTTTTGTTGATTAATCTTACAAAAACGAGACATGAAAATATTCAGAACATCTATTTCAGTAACCTTTTTTTTTACTACTAGAAGAGTATAATTCTTTGATGTGGTTAGATTTAACAATTATTTTTGTTCTAGTAGCCAATTTATGCATGGATTTAGGATTATGGAATAATTAGCTATTTTAATATTTTATAATGTTATCATAGTTTTATGTTGTAAAATTTCTGAATATTTACTGTTTAAGCTATTTATTGCTTCTGTTAAGTTATTTCCCTTTTAACTATGTAATTTTAACTTATCATTTTTCTCCTATAAATCTATCAATTATTTGTCCCATTGTTTCTTGTTTTTTTTGTGCATATAAACTTGTAATGTTGCCAAAAAGGTATGCTTTTAAAATGTCCCATGCAAACATTCCTGATTGTGTTACCTGTATGATTAATTTCAATACAAGTTTGAATTTCTTTATTAAAGAATTCCTAAAGTCTTTCAAATTGGATATATATATATGTAAGAGGCCTTTTAATTGGGATGTTATTACTAGAATTCAATATAACTTCAAATGTTATCATGTTATGATCCAACAGTGGGCAATAGACTACTTTAAAGTTATCTATTGTACTAGTGATTCACAAGTGTGTCCCATACCTGTGAGAGAAATGTGTAAAGAAGAAAGAGTTTTGATACTGAAAACTCATTTATATCTCTCATATTATATAGGTCAATGAACTCCATCGAAGCCTTAACTGAAGCAGGTTTCTTCCTTTCACAGCTAGTGTTGGTATTCTTACCAGATAATACAACAAAAGTCACCTGCAAAAATAATGCTTACTTTTGATTTTCATATTATTTTCTCAAACTATTGTTTAACTGTGTATTCCCAATCTAGGTATTCAATAGACAAAAGTGTATAGTTTCCTTTGAATCTCTAAAGTCACTGAACAAAACATGCCTTTTCATCACTAAATGTATTCAGGAATTTAGGTAGAAGCAAAGAATTTTTCCATAAAATAGCCATCCCTCTTCTCTTTGTTTATAATGAGAACTAGTCAATACAGAATAGTGTTTAGTGTTAAGTCTGTCTAAATTTTCTTTTATTACATGTGTTTCCTGTAAAAAGATAACTTGGGAATGAAATATTTTTAAAAAATTGGTATAAACTACTGCTTTTATAACCATTATTTAACCCAGTGATATTAATTGATATGCACTTCAAGTTGGCCATACTATCGAAATAGGAAAAAATAAATAAGTATTACATATAATACCCTCATCCATTTGTAAATAATATGGTAGTGAAAAACTATTATTATATCTAGTGAACTGCTTGCTCATAGATATAAGATAATTGAGATTAACTGTAAACTTTCTATCAAGAATAATAGACACCAAAAGAAAGAATTCATTTGTAAACTACTATACATGCACTGTTCTTTCCCATCTTCCCCAGCCATGGAGTTTAAAACTCCTGTTTTGAATACCAATCCTATTGAAACACTAGCACCTACCCTCAAATGCGTATCTAGCATTAGTCTTCTACTTCTGAAGTTATGATATAAGAAAGGTCTAACTTATATAACAAAATTAAAAAGAGTTAGTTTATACATAATATTCAGATTATAAACGTTCATTTACTTGCTATAAAACGTATAAACTGTAAAGTATAGTAGATCTTGTAGTCATTTGGTTCTATTCTATTTATAAGAGCCTATATAGCATTTTAATAAATAAAATAATTTATTTCAGTTCTGAGAAAAAAAAGAGATTCACACAGAGAAAAGTCAATACATATAGCATTGTTTACAGCAATCATGCTATATTACTAATATGCTGTTATATATTATTGAAAATGTGACTAACTAGTTAACTATTCACACTCAATTCTGACTACAAGAATGTCGACATCCTGAAGGTAAACCACTCCATGTTGAAAAAGGAAGCACAGACTTTTTAATACACATGTTCCAAGATTGCTTCTCTGCACATACAAATATAACTTAAAAAACATAAATAGCATCCCTCAGGTGGGGGAGGGGGGTTGTTCTTTACCCCATATGAAATGCAACATCTGAATCATCACAGATACATCCAGCCATCACACACACTCACACACACACACACACACACACACACACACACACACACACACACACACACACACACATATATATATATATATACACACACACACACACACACACACACACACACACACACAATTACAGATACACAACCCTTTGTGGCAGCCACGGTTACCTATGCTACAGATCTGTGTAGCTAACTATGACCAGCTTGAATGAATATATACATGCCTTATTTATACATGAATAATTCCCTGCAGTTTCATGATGTTTTCTATGGGTGTCCTGAGTGTGAAGGCATGCTCAAAACCATCAGAATATGCATTACTTATGTAGTCTATTTCTTTGTCTTAAGTTTATGTGAATTTCTGTCTACTGAATTCTGTTTGGTTTGGTTTTCTGTTTTATTACAGAACTACATCAGGAAATATCAGAGTTTATTTCTCTCTTCTTATTATTTATTTATCTGGTTGTAGTGTTTGTCTGTTGCTTAGACACTTTCAGTCAGTAGCTGGCAGGCAGCCATTTTCACAGAAATTCCATGGTACAGACTACTTCACAGCAAGCATGCTGGCAGTATTTACAATTGGAAAGTATAAATAACAGGCAGTGGCTATGAAAGAGCATAAAAAATATCTGGCGTGGAAAAGCTATGTCACAGGTTCACAAAACATATGAATTTTGCAAACAAAAATTCTTAAAAAACAGAGTAACGAAATAATCAACTGCATCAAAGAAATAAACCTGGTTCTTGTAGCTGAAACATAAGAAGGAAGTCACAGCATGATGTATTTCATCCTACTCCGGTGTGATTTCTTAAGAAGGGTAATGCCTTAAGCTCTTCCTAGAGAACCTTAGCCATTGTCAAGTCCAATAAGAAGAAGAGGCACTTCATTATCTAGTGACACAATGGCGTAGCTGAAACACGAGTGTCTGCATCTGTTACAAAAGCCATGAGCATCAGGCAATAAATATGAAGAGGAGATGAGACATAAAACTGATACTGCATTTTGATAAATGACATTAGTTATGCACCATGTAGTATAAGAAGCAATACTGAGCATAACAGAGATGATAAAAGATTGTGAACATTTTTGGGGTCATTAGACTTCCACAGTAACTGTCCCTGCATACAGTTACACATCTCAACATGGATGCATCCATAGGTTCGGATTTATAATGCTCATTTCAAAATAACTGAAACAGTAGTGGATAAAAGCATAGTAATACCAGAAATTGATGTTTTCTTTATTCAGTGGTTAATACAGTCCTAGGAAACAATTACTTTTTTTTACTTAAAGTGTGTTGCCAATGATAGTGAACCAATCCTATGGACAATTTTCAGATTCTGCTCATGAGAACAAACTCTGGAATATTATAAAAATATAGTGCATGAAAAACTTGTACAAAATGTAAAAAAAAAAAAATGTACTATAGAGTAAAATATACAATACATGACACAGTGACTATATAATTAATAACAATAAAACAACAAAATTGCATAAATATATCAGAATCGCCATATAGCTGAAACACCTGATGTTCTTAAGGGTCATTTGCATATATCCCACGTGCCTCTGTTACAGGAGGTTTGGGAGGTCACTCATTGGAAGTTCTAGCTTGGCTGGAGTTTTCATTTAGTTTTTTCTGATTGTTTTTTTCAGTGTGACCTTCTAACTCTTTGTATAAATATATACAGTGGAGTAATATATAAAAAGAAATAAAGAGATAAGAAAAGAGTTCTCCATAGTAGTTATGGGCTACAGGCTGCACCCCCCCACCCACCAACTATATATACTAACTCCACGATCTCAATACAGTGGGAAATGGCATATATCTTTTACTTACGTAACAGTACTGTACAACCTGCCAGTACTGTCATGAGCACACAAAACGTCCACCATATTACTTTAAATACTTCCCATAAAAAAGTAAAGAGACATACCCACATTTAGAAATACTACAACACTGCTTCCTACTCTTCTATCAGCATTCTGACAGTCGGCACTTTAAGTTACAGTAATGTTTTTTTTTTTATTACAAGCAAGTCACAGGTGAAGGGAAACACACATCATGTCTAAGGCTTAAAATTCAATATTTTGAAATTTACCTTTAACTATAATGAAACTCAGTCAAATCAGTTTTCAGTATTTTGAAAAATGTTTGTGCTCTCAGGCAAATGAAATTCAGTATTTTGAGTTTTCAGTCATGTGAAGTAGACACACACACACATATATATATATATATATATATATATATATATATATATATATATATATGCATATATGTGTGTGTGTGTGTGTGTGTAAAAATAAAACCATTTTCATTTAGAAGATTCAAGAAGATTTTTTTTATTATTCTGAAAACTGTGGAGGATTCACTTTCTGGTAGATAAATAAGAAGGAAGGTCTTCTCAGATTTTATTTACTAGCACATTGAATTCCAATGTATTTCCTTTTCTTGTAAAAAGTTATAAGAAATGATGCAGTGGCTGCTATCAGCCCAAGACTGTAATGGGTGCTCCTAAGTAAGAGTCTGCTAGTAAAATGGCCTACCTGGGTTAGTGGTAGCTCAGGAGGATGTAAATGGTCCCTCTTTACCCATGAAAAAGAGTAAAGGAAGTTTTTGGCTGGATTTCCCCAAGTAAGTATGAATACCACCTTGGATTTCCCCTGCAAAGATGCCATTTGCCTAGTGGGGCTAACTTGGTCATCAAAGTGGAAATAAATAAATACATTTTGAGAATTTTAAAAGGAGGGTGGCAGATCTGCTCTTTGTAAGAATTGGAGATGGTTAACTTTAGCTAAGGCTAGGCTGTAATGGTCATAATACTGTAGCAAACGTACAAATCTGTAGATACAGCTAAATATTATTTAAAAGAGTAATAATTATTTTTCCCTCCAAAACTCAGATTATTAAGCAACATTAAAGCTTAATAATAATAATAATAATAATAATAATAATAATAATAATAAAACAAGTATCAACAGATTTTCATAACTTCTAATAACCTTAAGAAACAAATTGGCCATATCTTATAAGTCACAGCTCTTTAGTACAATTATGCAGCTGGAATGCCTAACACTCTAATGAAATATGTAGCATGGTCTGCCTAAAATGTTATCCATGGGGTCCATTTCATGTGTGCTTTTGTTCTTAGTGCTGTATCAGCTGTAGCAAGCTCATGGTCTGTTTGTGTATCCATTACATCCATTAGATCTATAGATGTGAGAGGGACAACCAATTTCCGTTTTTATTTTACGTTTCTTTACACCTATCGTAAGCATATTTAAAATGCTTAATTCTGAAGTGTTCACCCCATGTAGTCTTGTACATACACCAGGCATGGCCCAATGGAGTCAGAGATTTTTGAATGTCCTTTTTAAAGGCCACCAATTTTGGACACCCCAAAAATATGTACTTCCAGTCTACTACCTCAGCCATGCCACACCTCCAGATACTGGGGTTATCCCCATTAGACATCTAATTTGTCTGGCATATGGAAGCAATTAAACAGACACTGCTAACCAAACTATCTCAGCTTTTTTGAGTGGGTAGCTCACATCTGGAAAACAATTTAAACCAGTTGGTATCCATTTTTTGATCCTTCAAATTCCATTGAAACAGTTGCAATAAGAGGGAGCTTGTATCTGAGCTGAGCAAATAGTATTTCATTAGTTATAAGTGTTCTTCCCCCTGATGAAAATACATGGGATATTTTCCAGGAATAGAAGAGTAGCTTGCTTATTTCTGTTTTTGTTTAATTTAAGTGATATTGAACATTTACCTTTGGATCTTACCACAACTATATGAAAGTATCAGTGGTGGTTTTGGTAGCTTATTTATTGTTGTGTAAGATGTACTAGTCTTTTGGGATCAAAGCATGTTTTTGCTGAGTTTCGAATTACAAGGATTTAGTTTTCTTGTGACTGAGTTTACTGAGGGGGATGGGTTATCTCTCTAAGTAAAATAGACCAAAGTCCAACCAGCACCCTGTGTCTCATTTCAAAATCTTTATTAGTAAAACAATTACAACTAATTGCTCTTGTCCTGTAGCTTCATCAGTTGGTCTATAAGCAACACCACATGTACATAGACTGATTAGTATTTTGGAATATCAGAAGGTAATACTTTTGTAAAGAGTAAAACGAGTTAGGGGTATAGGACAGATCCTTGAAAAATTCCCTTTGGGAAAGCAATAGATATTGAAGAACCTGTCTTAGCTTGGAAGAACCTGTTGGACAGGAAACTCCTGAACCATGTGGCTGCTTTGTCACTGATGCCAGATGCTAGGAGTGTGTTAAAGGACAAATTATGGTTAACTTGATCAAAAAACTTGGTGAGGTAAAAGTAATTCTGCAAAAGTGGGATAACATTTGTCCATATTGATCAAACTATAACCAGTAAGAGTCCAGATATTTCTCATTGCACTTCTTCCAAGAAAGATTATTATGGTTTAAATAAGAGGGAATATTTTGGATGTAAAATGAAATCTGTGAGTATAGTAGTTTTTCTATGGTTCTTCTAATGTCTGCAGAATGGATATGGGTCTGAGTATTGATGAAGATGTGGGACTGAGAGTTTTAAGTAAGGACTTTATAATTGAAAGTTTCCATGCTGCGGACATGAAGTATAGCTTTAGATATTATTTAAACAAGAGGTATTCTATATTTAGGGTTGGGAGTCAGAGATATAAGGTGCTTTCCCCATTAGGGGCATAATGCATTTTTTTCTAAGTGTTGTTCTTATTTCTCTTATTCTTAATATATCAGAAGTAGAGGAGGATGAAATCTGGGTGCAAAAGGGTTGTACAAGTCCATGTGGGCTTCAGCTGGGATTGACATTTGGGAGACTGGTGAGGTTGAAATTGTTAGAGGATTCTTGTAAAAAGTGATTGCAGTCATGGGAAAGTGTGCTTGCTAAGTTTGTGTTAGAAGATTTAAAAGTGGAGTTTTTGAGTGACTGATAATAAGCTTGACTAACTTGCAGAACTGCTTTGGATTTGAAATTTTGGTAGTTTGTTGTCATCTTAACAATAGGATATTATGATTTCTGACTGATTCTTAGGCTAATTTTCTTAAACGTATGAACTGTGCATTTTATGTATGCATGTCTGTATATGTCTGTTTATTTATTTATTTATGTTCATCAGGGTAGAGTGCTGATCATAAAATGGCTAACTGTATGTTAAGGGAACATTATTGCCATTCAAAGTTTTGAGTTTCACTATGAATTTTAGCTTTGGGATAAGACATTCATTAGTTAGGGGGTTAGTCTTGATAACATTTGGAGATATTTATTCTGTAAGTCAAGGAGAAGCTTGATCAGCATGCAGGCAGGGTTCAAGACAACTCAGATGGGATTTTAATTTGGTGGTCATGGTTGTGATGTTTTCTAATTTGAAATGAAAGGTAATGTTAATTGGTGATTGGCTGACAGATGACTGAGCAGCTGTCTGGGATCACTATGTGTGTGTGTGTGTGTGTGTGTGTGTGTGTGTGTGTGTGTGTGTGTGTGTGTGCGGCTAGGAGGACAGAATATTTAGAAATATTAATAATTCAAATCTATTTGTTAATGAAAGATACATCAGAGATTATTTACCAATTTAGCTTTATTCTGTGTTGCTTAGCAACTAATTGAAGCAATCCTACGTCAGCTAGAATTTCAATGATTATAAGGGAAGTCTAGAAGGTTGAAATTAAAGTTCCTTCAAAAAAGTTTTATTCAGGAGTTTATAGCATTCATTAAATGCTTAAACAAGTTTAATATCTGATTTTATTAGAGGGAATGTTAGATAAGCAACTGGTGTTAAGTGATTTTGTTGTTTAATTAATATTATAGTGTACAGGGCCAACCTTAGCACCTGTGGGGTCAGATTTAGGACACTTGGAGGGCCCCAAGCCACAACTATACCTCCCAACATCTCTGCTCAAAAATTCATGACAATGTCAAAATAATTTGGCTGGGGCCCAAAACAGGAACAATTTTTATATATTACTCTAATTCAGTTATAAAGTTAATAAAACATGTTCTGCACCAACATGCATTTTCAGAACAATAAAAACTCTCTGACACTCTAAACTCTGGCTTTGTTGTATTAGGTAAAGTACTGGACAGTTTGCACAATTCTGGACAGTTGAAAAGTATGACTATTGCTGGATCATGGTCAAATAGGGCCCTAGGCAGGGCAGTGGACACAACCATACCAGTATCCCATTACTTGTCTGTCTCACCCCAGTTACCATAAAATACTGTTCAAACATGTTACTGTTCAACACAGTGCTGAAATTAATAGTGAAATAGTATATACTGAAGCACTAATTAGCAGATATGTGAAGGGATCATGAATTCAAAAGACAGATATGTAACTCATTTGCTTACAGTCTGGACAGCCCAAAGACAAATATGTAACTCATTTGCTTACAGTCTGCACATCTCACTAGAACCAAGTGTTCTTTTCAGGAGCAGCCCAGGAGCATTATCTGATGAAGAGATTTTGGTTTGTCACACATAAGACATACAAAGTCTGAGGGAATCAAACCCTATACTGCAAAAAGCAGATTATTAACAGCTCATAGACTTACTCATCTGTAGTAAGTGCCAGACAAACTAATGTAGCCTAAAGAAAGTGCACTTGTACCCATATGACTACAAAAATAAGCTAAACTGATAGCTACAATTTTAGTGATAAACTCATAGACTTCATGCTGCTTGCTTATTTACAGCCAAACACTAAACACATTTTCAACAATCAATAAAACAAGGAAACCAAGAATCAGACCCAAAGATCACAAATCACATGAAGATCCTTCTTTTTGCTGCAATCAATTTCTTCCTTTACACCATAACTACTCTGTGATGCAGGACCCAAATATTTAAACATAGACAAACACACACACACATACACATACACACACACACACACACACACACACACACACACACACACACACACACACACACACACACATGTGACCATCAATTACAACCCCTTGTATTACTGTGT
>NC_056748.1:572043715-572161215 GCF_019279795.1 Protopterus annectens
CACATCATGATAAGTGCCTGAGTAATTCAGCAATCAGTAGTCATATCATAAAAAACAGTCTAACTAGCAAAGCCATGTGCAAATCTATCAGTCCAGAAGAGACACTAATGAAAATTAGTTGTGTGTGTCTTCTCCTCTGTAAATGGTGCTGACAAGGGGTTATTGATCTATTCATTTTTTGTTAGGAGGAAAAAGTGAACACTACCAAAAGTGACAGAGCCTCAGGTGCATGTCTGTATCTATGTGTGTGAACATATGCATGTCTGTAGGGGTATGAACCTGGCTGCATAGGGGTGTGTGTGTGTGTGTGTGTGTGTGTGTGTGTGTGTGTGTGTGTGTGTGTGTGTGTGTGTGTGTGTGTGTGTGTGTGTATTTATTGAAGCTTGCTTGCTGGTCAGTGAATGGTGTTTCTATGAGTGTAAGCAAGTGTGTAGGGACTTAATTGAGGCTGTTTGTATGTGCATCTGTTTGTGTGTGAGTCTACACTAGTTGCTGTGTATATGCTACCGTGATATGTGGGAAGGCAGGGAAAACACTAGCACAGTCAGTTATGACAGCACACTGTTCAGTTCAGAGACATGGTTTTATCTATTTATGAGATGTTTCTCCACGCATGAGATGTTTCTCCACGCAGCTTTACCTCATCCCTTAACCAGAGATTCTCACAGTCATGCTAATGCACCAACCCACATTAGCCAAATGAGAACTGGGGGAACATAGCTTTGAATCCCAGAGCGAGTTTCTTCATAGGCTTACCACTTTGTTTCAAAAGCTATTACCATAGAGTAAAGGTAACTTCCTATAGAGCTCCTTGTTCTGTATCCCATCACATTTGGCATAGAACCAGGAAATCTGTGCTGGGAGTGTTGACGTTACAGTATAATGAGTGTTTTGCCCCTGGATGTGCTGTATATATGTATATAGATATTACAGTAAAGACTTAGTGGTAGTGGGTATAATCTGATTATTATGACACTGAAATTCTTTAATAGCACAGTCTAATAAGAATTGCCTGGAAGAATGCCTGTAAAAGGAAGAATGGAAGCTGATAATGTCAATGATATTTGCATCTCACAGAGAGGGATTTCAAGGATGAAAGTAAATATTTTTGGAGGAGGGTGACCAGAAAAAGCTATGGAATATGAAATAGTGAAATAATCGTATGAAGTCTTGTGGATTTGGATTTATTTAAGGACTTCTAGGAACATGCTGGGAAGCATACCTGAGAGTTGTAAGGCCTTTACTTAAGTTGGAACCTTTCCTTTCCTTTGAGAGACTTAAACAGTGGACTAAATTGAAATACGATTTTATTTTTTAACTCTAAATAAAGTGCACTTGAGCTTAGACACTATCTCTAGTATATTGCACTTGCTATTACATATTATATATATTTATTGATACAGCTGCCAAAAGTAATAGTGCCTATAATTCTTTAATAAGATTACTTTTGATTCTGCATATGTTTTTTCCAGACATTCTAAGCAATGAAAAATGTACTGGCAATAAAAGTCACTGACAGAACTAGTGTTTGAAGGGGTCATGTAGTTTGAGAATCAAAACAAAATTCTTGTTTATTTAATATATTTCAATGAGTATGAATTTAAATGATGGGCAGCAGAGAAAATGCATGGAAACAACGTGGTCTGTCAAAGATACATACTCAGTCTATAACTATTCAGGGAGACTCTTTTTAGGCCAAATCAATTTTAATGGCAATTTAATGATTAGAGAATACTTTCAGGCAGTAGTAAGAATGTATATTAATTTAATAGCAAACTGAGTGGAGACCACACACACACACACACACACACACACACACACACACACACACACACACACACACACACACACACACACTCTCTGACAAATATGGCTAAAAGATAGATAGGTGGCCACAACTATATGCTGCCAGACTGTAGTGACACCTATATTTTTAGAAGCACTTAGTTAGACTGATGAATACCATCCTTCATTGTTGGTTTATGACATTTTAGGACAAGTCAGTGATCCACTGAACATAGGTCAGGACTTAAAGTCATAAATCATCCTTCTGTTTCCTGCCATGTTAGCACACATTCAGCTCCCTTTCCTAGGATTCATGTAACAATAAAAGCTTCTGAGTGACATTTATCAAATCTTCCACTCTCTGTTCTGAATGCCCCTTCTCATATTTACATCTGATTAGCTAACATTACTTACTATGTTGCTGCTATCTTAACTGACCTGATGTGAGGCCATCAGACACCTGGTAAACATATTAACTGGTTACTAATGAGAATTCCAGAGTTCAGCTGATACAACCTAAAGAGTTCTGCAGTTTGACTGACTGGAACCGAATCCCTTCACTGAAAATCATTATGAATGCTATCCAGTACATAAGGCCTCTGAGGTTTTAGTAATGAAATTACTGTTTCTTTTACTAGATTAATAAAATTGCTGATGTTGAAAGATTTAGGAAGATAAAAATAAATTAGTGTCTCTGCATGTGTAGATTTGATGTATCATTTTCCACTGAAAATGTTACAGACATTGTGTTTTTTAGTGATGCATAAAGTGCCGCAAAGCAAATATAATCTCTGTAGGGACAGCAAACCAGCTGGTGTCACTGTTTTTACATCTCTGAACATTAACATAATGCAAATGTTAATGTTCTTTTATGAAGTGAGTGGTTCTCCAAAGGTGATGTATTCATAACTAGTTGGCAGGTTATATCCTCTACAATACTACTCACTACTCACTACTTAGTGTAACCACACCGGCACTAAGAAATGGTTCCATGCACTCCGTAACAAATGAACCACCAATGTTGGCTCCAATAACTCCAAATAACTTTAATAAATATGAAAAACAATAATTGAACGCATGAACTCCTATGAATACCAATAACTGTTAGCGCTTTTGTTTAACTCAATATTAAGCTTCATCAGACATCTACAGTTCGTTATTTTCCCATTTAAATAACATCAGCTTTCACCTGATTGGTTCCCAACGTATATACATCCATTGAAATTATTAAAAATCACATTTTCATTATTTAAAGCACTATAAAATACCATTCAACCAAATATTAACACAATTCTTAATATTTTTTACTATAAATCAACCTAAAACTACACTTTTAAAGGAAAAAACACTGTTAAAATTAACCTATTTACCTTTCATTTCACATTTTTTTTCCTTTCCAAAGCTTTTAACTTCATTATAGGTGTTACACTACTTAGTGTCATACCACTGGACCAGTTATTTCCTCTGCCTTACATTAGCACTTTGTAACTCTTATGTATTGCATTTGACAAAGGTTGGCCCTTCTCAGTCCCTCACAATCTTTGCTTAAGTTTTCTGTTGTTATTTTCCTAACTGCGTATTATGGCTGCTGCTCTGAAAACAATTAACTGAGGCTAATATTACATTTATTTATTTTAATTTATTTATTAACTGGATAAGTGAGCTTTTCATTTTTAGATCCTTTTCAGGGATGATCTGGGTCACAAGAACAAAAGTAAATGCAATACTTGTTTCTTTATCAATATATTTATTTATTTTATTTATATAACGTCAGTGTGTATATGGACTGGTGCAAAGACCCTTTGCAGGTACATTCCACCCCAGGTCAAAATGAGGTATATTGAATTATAAACCTATATTTGTTGGACATTAACTACACTCACACACACACAAAGTAAAAGTCAGTATATAGCAGAAAAAGGGTACATTACAAAAACTGTATATTCAAGTTCATCTACATCTGCAAAACACATATTCCTGTAAAGGAGGTAATTTTTTTTCTTTACATTTTGCAAGGCGAATCACTCCTTTAGTTTTGTAGTCAGTGTGATGACCCACCAGTGGACCAGTAATCAAGGAGCCTCAATCCTCACCACTGCAACCTGTGGGGGAATGTTCACTGGGAGGATAACAGGTACGCACACAGTATTTCCAGATGCAGCTCTCTGCATCAAGTACAATTTCCCTTCAGATCACACAGAGACCACAGTCACTCCTGGACTGGTTTCTCCCTCTGTCTCTAGATCCCCAATAAGACTCCTCACTGGCACAGCTATAGAGTTTTGTCCTTAGTCAGGGTTCCAAGTCATGTCCTTCAACACTCTCTCTGTCTAACCAGTGTTTCATGTCCCTGCCCAAGTAGCTGACATACACACTCTTGGAGATTTGTTTTACGCAAACATACAGACAACTTGGAAAGGCTGGCATAGGTTTACTAGCTATGCCACCTTCTGCACAGACTATAAGGTAGTTACCACTGCCACCAGAACCCCTCACCAGCTACTTTAAGGCCCTTAACAAAGGGTGTCCAATTTTATTAAGTTATATTAATACTAATACAAATGGTAGTTTGACCAAGAGCAAGGCTATTAGCAGTGGTCCATACAGTGTCACCAAAGAAATATGCAAGTACTCTCAAAATTTAAATATCTCTACATAGATCAACCACAATGAAAGGTTTAAATATATATTTCATAATAAATAATAAAATACAAGACAATACTGAATATATATTCATCAGACTTCAAATCACAAGAATCATTTAAAATGACACTGTAGGACAGGCTCAGACAGATAAAGAAAACAATATGTAAACTAAGCTTCACCATATTCCTGACTGAATCTAACAGAATTACTATACCCTAATAACTTACTTAATAAAGCAAGGCAGATGATGATGTGATTAGTTCTTGTTGTTGTCAGGCCCATGACAAAATACAGAATAATCTGTCTCTTACCAAGAGACTTCTCAAAATAATATCTAAAATATTACTGCTGGGATAGCTTGCAGAATTACATAATTTCTGGTCATCTGACTTGTAGTTTTCATGCAAAACGCCCATTGCTGGAAGCAGCCAGGACTTAGCACATACCTGTAAAAATACACACACAAGCCCCCGGATTTATGAAGACCTTTATAGCATGCAGGATTAGTCTAAGAGCTATTTTTGACAATATTGCTGACGTGCGATCCAGGAACGAGCTCCCGGGACGTGCATGTGAGCTCTTAGGCTAATCCTGCATAGACCATGCTCCTGTATGCAAATTACCCTCATTTGCAGGGGGAAACCATGCAAATGAGGGTAATTTGCAATCCAGGAAGCTGTCAGCTGTCAGTGCAGGACGAGTGCAGTCTGCAAAAATGTACTCGGTTAGTAACCGAGTACATTTCTGCAAACTACAAAACGGAGCTATGACAGCTCAAAATAAAGGCTGCATATCATTTAGGAAGCATGCCAATGGCCAAGTAGAAAGCCATTGGCATTGCAAACTGTTTAAAAAATAAAATAAACAACTTTTTTTTTTCGCCGATCTCGACTGTTTAAGCATAGGGCAGTGGCACGCAAACGGGACTAGGGGAAAATCATAAAATAAACCTAAAATAAGCATTTTAACTAAAATCAGTATTCTGCCATGGAAGTCAATGGCAGGCAGAAGACAATCTGGCCAGTGTGGGACATGTAACTATGCATTAGCAGGCAATCCCATGCAAATGAGGGAAAGGTTAGTGAATCCCAGATATTCCCAAGGTGCGAGGCAGGTCCCAAGAGTGTAAAAGTATAAATAGCTGGGTGCAAGACTAGGATATAGGTGACATCATGGGGGGGGTGTCAGGCATACTGTAAGAGGAGTGGAGACCTGTGGCTCGGGATTGCTCCTAGATTAGCACAGCTAAGCTAAGGGGCGTGTCTAAACCTGCCTAGCACTCTTTACAAAGTGTAAGTGGGTGTGCTGAAATGGTGTACCCGACATACCAGTACAGTCCTAGCAAATGTGGAAAAGTATAAGGTGTGCCCCACCATCCTACGTACACTTATAGAAACAGTCAGGTGTCCCCCCGCTATGCAGAAATGTAGCAACAGTGAATGCCAAATGACTGATGTATACCCTGCAGAGACAGCATGCTACCTGTCTGTGTATAACACAAAGGTCAGCACTGCAGTACAAACTGCCTGGACTTGATCCACACATGCAATATAGATGGCCATACTGTGCATGCTCACACACTTAGAGGAATGAAGGCAATGTCAGTCAACAACATATTGAAAGGTCATACTGGGCATGCTCACACATTTAAACACATGAAGGCCATGTCAGCAAACACCAGTGGACCAGACATATCTGGCAGTTGCAGTTCTTAGTGCAGACACGTCAATATGCACCACTCCTGCACACACAGTGAATAGGAATACAGACATATATGTAAGGACAACACACTATAATAAGCCAAAGGTAGATGGACATAGATGTGTGGAAGAGGGTGACCGTGACAAGGAGCCATCTGGGCCTGCCCCACCCACCACACAGCCAAAGGGCCCCATACACATGAGGTGCAGGTGTCAATCACTGCAGATAATAGCTACCAGTAACTGTCAGCATGACGGTGTGTTGCACATGCCAGCTGTGCAACATGACTGTACAAGGAAGTAGTCACCTAGTAGCTGTATACACGTACCTGTGGCATATGACCATGTGTGTGCCCGCATGTGGCATGTCAACCCCTACATGAATGGGTTATGGCCCATGCACACACTGCTCTCCCCACAGCAGTATCATGACAAGCCTGCTGAGGTCATCCAATGTGAAATACACCTTTGAGAGAGCTGTAGCTCAGTAATCCCCATAACTGCGTAGTGCTGTAGTGATAAACTAGTTAGGTAGTAGTTCTAACCCCAGACTTGGCAACTGTGTGAGTGTGTATTTATGTGCGTGTCTCTCTGTCTCTGACTGTGTAGAGAGAAATGCTTTTTATGCTACTCACACTCTGTACAGTTCATATACACAACTTTGGCAAGGCTGCTGATGTCACTCACCTAGAAATACACCTCTGGGGAAATCATAGCCCAGTAATCTCTGTAATGCATCCTGTAACTGCGTACTGCTAAAGTGTGATAAAGTAGTTAGGTAGATGTTCTAACCCCAGACCTGGCAATGGTGTGCTTGTGTCTAGCGCAACTTGTAACTGTGTACTCCTGTAGTGTGATAAAGTAGTTAGGTAGGTGTTCTCACCCCAAACCTGGCAACTGTGTACTTGTGTATGAATCTGTGTGTTTGTGTGTCTGACTGAGTAGAAAGCAATGCTTTTTAGGTCACTCACACCCCGTACAATACATATACTCAACTTTGGCAAGGCTGCTGATGTCACTCACCTAGAAATACACCTCTGGGGAAATCATAGCCCAGTAATCTCCATAGCGTGTCCTATAACTGTGTACTGCTGTAATGTGATAAAGTAGTTAGGTAGGTGTTCTAACCCCAGACCTGACAACTGAGTGCTTGTGCAGGAATCTGTGTGTGTTTGTGCCTGACTGAGTAGAAAGCAATGCTTTTTAGGCCACACACACTCCATACAATACATATACTCAACTTTGGCAAGGCTGCTGATGTCACTCACCTAGAAATACACCTCTGAGGAAATCATAGCCCAGTAATCTCTGTAGTGCATCCTGTTACTGCGTACTGCTATAGTGTGATAAAATAGTTAGGTAGATGTTCTAACCCCAGACCTGACAATGGTGTGCTTGTGTGCTTATGTGTGTGTGTGTGTGTGTGTGTGTGTGTGTGTGTGTGTGTGTGTGTGTGTGTGTGTGTGTGTGTGTGTGTCTGACTGAGTAGAGAGCAATGCTTTTTAGGCCACTTACACCCTGTACTATTCATATACCAACTTTGGCAAGGCTGCTGATGTCACTCACCTAGAAATACACCTCTGGGGAAAGCATAGCCCAGTAATCTCTGTAGCACATTCTGTAAATACATATTGCTGTAGTGTGATAAAGTAATTAGGTAGGTGTTCTAACTCCAGACTTGGTAACTGTGTGTGTGAATCTTTCTGTCTCTGACAGAGTGACGAGCAATGCTTTTTAGGTCACACACACTCCTTAGAATTCATATACCCAATGTTGGCAAGGCTGCTTATGCCACTCACCTACAAATACACCTCTGGGAAAGTCATAGCCCAGTAATGTCTGTAGCGCGTCCTGTAACTGTGTACTTCTGTAGTGTGATTTAGAACTGTGGAAGGGTTCCATCACCACCCATGGCAGTTCTGGATGTTTTGCATGTGTTTTATTGTCTGCGTATGGAGCAATGCATCATAGGCTACTCACTTGCAGTACATTTCAAATACCCTACTTTGCCAATCCTGCTGATGTAATTCACTGTGAAATACAACTTTGGGAAAAAAGGTCCCTGTAATTCCTGTGGTGTGACCTATAACTGCTCCATTCTGTAGTGTGATATAGGCCTTGGTCAGGGGTTCTATACCCACACATGACAGTTGTGGATGTTTTGTGCGTGTCTCACTGTTTGTGTAGAAAGCAATGTATTTTAGGCTAGTCACTCACAGTACAGATGATATGCCCTACTTTGGTAATCCTGCTGATGCCAGTCACTGTGAAATACACCTTTGGGGAAGAAGTACTCCAGTAATGTCCATGGTGCATACTATAACTGCATAGTGCTGTAGTGTAATAAACTGTTTAGGTAGGGGTTCAACTCCCTGACATGATAGGTGTATGTGTGGGTGTAACACTTATCCTGTGTAGAGTTGAGTATGTTCGACACCTGTGGCCAATGTGAAGGGGGGTTTGCTGATTACTTTTATGGTGTTCCTACTATATATCACAATGTCAACCATACAGGGATAACAGATTTAAACGAGCTGGGAGGCTGGGGTGCAAAGCCATACCCACACATGTGATATCAAGGCCAGCAAGTAGACATTAGCAACCCCACTATTACCCAGAGCACACACTCAACCCATGTGTCATACGCACACACATGCCTATGCAACAGCCAATATGTGGGTAGTACACTGCATATTGGCCACTGATAGCAACTATGCAGTGATAGCAGTGGGCTACAGAGGGCATGTCCCCCTGCCCATCTGTCCAATATGCACGTACATGCAGACAGTGCACCTCCACCATGTTCCCTAATGGACACCTGCACCACCTATGGTGCCTTCACATGTAACTCACAACAGACATACCATGCCTGACAACATGCCCTGTATAGACAGATGACACTGACATCAGGGAATGTTGTTGGCATGCTATCAATGTAAGTGAAGGGTAAACCTGTGCCCATTACCAGTTCCTGCCACAGGTTGGCAAGACTGGCACATTTGATGATAATCTGTGTTCACAACATGGGCCAGACACCCCAGGTACAGTTCCACATGTCACTGTACATGCATGTGAGAGGTGTGCACATCCCAGACACCATTCATGTCATGGACTAAGGAACACATACATAGCATGTGGTGTACAGCATTTGCCACATACAATAATCACCCAGCTGACTGGATGGGGGATGCAATGCCCACCTGTGTGGGCAAATGCGGTAACTAAAGGCCTGAGCCACAATGCAGACCATTGTCATGTGGCCTGATGCCAAAGTATACCCATTGCCTACCCCTGTACAGCCTGCTTGCAGAGTTGACCACCACACACCCGTGTAGACATGCACCCATACATGTCCGAACTGGCACCCTGTGTGTTAATGTGTGTACGTTGTATGTTGCGTATGTCCACATCCACACTCATTACAACCCCCCAGGGCATACTGAAGCATGCTGTCTGATGTCTAACATCTCCTCATAGTCCTTGCCCATACGGCCTCTGTATGACCCATGTGGTGCATGTGATACCTGCACACTGATGTGTTGTGGCAATCCCTAGTAAGGAGTTGCACTCCTCGCCCTGCCAAGTGTGTCAATGTGTGTTTGTCCCTGTGTGAGTGTGCCTGTGTTGATGCTGGCACCTGTTCATGCAGACAGGCATGTGTACGACACCTACTGTATATCTACCGTATCCCTGTTGCAGATGTCACTCACCCTCACATATATGTTCTGAGTGTTCCACATCAGGTAACCCATGTGGTGCATCCAATAACTGCATCAAACTGTGGTAGCACTACATAGTTGTCGGGTGTTTCATACCCTGTGCTGGTAAGTCTGTGACACAAACATGGTTCAGGTTTAGTCTCCTACCCCTCCCTGACATGTATCTGCCTCTGTCTGCCTCCCAAACTCCCTCTCTGGTGGATGTGGAGACCCACATCTGCCTTGCTTAGGCAGCAGCATGTGTATTTTACATGAAGCTCATGATCAGCTGATGGCCTCTGCACAAATTGCAGCCCTCCCCTAGCTGATTACATGTGGAACAGCTGTGGTAACAATCCAATAGCCAATTGCATGGAAACACACTCCAATACCTAGGAACATCATGCTGGAGTTGGGCCTTTGCAGTCACTGTGAGCAGGAACTGAATCTGATGTTTTGCAAACAGCATCCCAGATGGATTGTGGATTTACCTCTAACAACATACACTGTTGAAAGAGGGCAACAAACAGGAGGGGGATGTGCCTGACCTGACTACAGACTGTAAGTGCTGCTATACTGCATTTGGAGTAATGTTGGTTTAACAGTGTTTGTCTGGATATGCCTGTCGTACATGTCACAATACCTGCCATGTCAGTTCCATGTATATGAGGAATCCCCATCTGCAGGGTCATCTGCAGACTGGGCAGTGTTGTGCCTATGGTTTCATGTGTTAGCCACAGTGCATCAATCTGTGGAATGCAGAAGGTAGTGTGAGGATTGCAGTCTCTAGATGGTGAAGGCCATGCCAGTTACTGACTTCATATCCCTCATAAGACATATGTTGCAACAAACCCCGTTGCAATGGAAAATATATGAGGTTATCTCAGCAACATGTCTATACTGGCCCTGTGTATGTACTGTCAGCCACACCTCTGTCAACCTTTGTACATATGGAGTGCATGAAATGGTGCATATGTGCTGTACACCATAAATACTGTCATCATATCTGATAACAAGCCAGTGATATATCAGATTGCTACACATGTCATGTACAGTAGTGGTCATATTTCATGACATAAGCTGGACATTCTGTGGATGTTTGTACAGTACTGAAGTCTTTGTAGTGATGGTGAATGTTGACAGTGTGTGTATTGTTAATATGTACTTCAGCCTGCGTACAGACTGTGGTAGATGTCATTGTTCCATCTCCCCTTCTATCAGATGTTACATGCTGCCCCACTGTATGGTACCGTTTTGCCGTACATGTTTGTAGGGCCATATTCACATGTCCCATACCACAGACAGCCATCGTACCAAACTGTGTAGCAGCTCAGTATATGTAGGGTCATTCTGTGAGTGGCACATATGAGGATGGTGTAGACAGATAGTCCATATACTGTAATATTATGCTAGCTTACCATATGTGGCTGTGGCTGTGTTCATATTGGTTGTGGTTCTGCACTGTCAGTATCTTCCCCTGTGCTGTGACATGGCTGTCAAGCCTGCTATATATGCAGGTACATGTACATTCCCCCATACGAGATGTAGGCCAGTGTTGAGCCAGTCTGCCTGTAGCCTGCACAGTGCATTGTTACATGATTAGCAGCTTAGTGTACTTAACTGGTGTGATGTTATGTGCAGATACTTGCCAGATGTACTACTGCTGCTGGGCCTCCCTTAAATGGCATGCATATCAGACAAAGCAGTGGGATGCTGTACAGATGTATGTCAATATCAAGTGGGTGGTATGTGTCCATGGCACCCCTGCACCAGCAGTCATTATGTGTCAGGCCAGACAGGAGTGTGTGAATCCAACACCTATGGTGCCACATATATACCAGTTGTTATGTGTTATACCCATCTATATGGCTGTCTACATCCATATTGTCAGGGCTGGTACACATGTGGTGCACTAAGGGATTATGTGTATACCTCTGGACTGTACAGGGTGTGTCCGAAGTTCCACATATAGTGGCCAAAACTCTGCTGCACTCCACAGGGCCATTACATGCTAGCAACGGTACCTTACAATGATTTCTTTAGGATGTCTGTCAGTAGCTAATGGCACACATGTTATAAGCAGATGTCAGCATCCACACACACCATGTCTGTGAAGACAATCCCAATGACAGTAGCAACAGTCTAGTAATATACCTGCTATACATACCTGTCATCCCCTTGCACTATGTCTTTGGGACTGTAGGGGCTGGTGTATGCCTACACTCTATGTCCAGGACATATGGTGAAAATATATGTACATATACTTATCCAGATAGCCATATATATATATATATATATATATATATATATATATATATATATATATAATTACATGTGTACTACAGTGAATTACCACTGTCATTGCAACCACCCACTATGCATCCCTACAGCATGTGGGTGTGGTCCCTTTACATTCCTGTGTGATGGACATCCTTCCTGTATGTGGGCATCAGTGATACAGACAGCAGGTAGCAATACCTCTTACAGGAGAACCTGCACATTCAGAGCGGCCACATATTTGTAGGAGGATCAGGAACTACAGACAGACTGTGGGTAGAGTTGTGTAATGCTTTTCATAGTGCTGGTGTTACAGGGTGTGTGTGTGTATATACCAGTGTACTATGGAATGCAGTCTGTCTGCATAGCTCACTACTGTGGGCCTAACCTCTTGCTAGACAGAGGTATGCCTATCATGTGTTATCCATCCACCAAACAGGTCCTGTGTCAGATATTACACTGGCAGTGTGTGTGTTGCATGCTATCAGTACATGGCTACATCCATGTCTATTTCTAACCTCAATCCCCTGAATAAGGGCACGTTGCAGATTATCCTTGCTTAGTGTATGGCAACAGTGTTCCACAAATGTGCCTGTGTTCCAGCCTCTGTCCCCATCTACATACCAAGCTTTGCACATATGACATGCTGTGGAGGGTTGTTCTGTAGTGGGCTGTGGGTATATCACACTGCCATTGCTGCCATTAGTCCACTGCTGTTGCATCCCCCACACATACAGTGGGGCTGGGCCATATATGTGTGGGCATCACCTACATAACACATGTGCGCCCTTATGCACTACAGAGGCCAGTGTTTGCAACAGTGGTATATGGGCCTGTATTATTGAGTCTAGGTGGGGAGCACCATAAATGACCTAGGCTGTTACAAATTGTGGGGGTATCAGGGATGAGCTGCCACAAGGTATGTGGATGTACAGTACTGTATACTCCACCTATATTGACATTACTTACATTACTTGGGGTACTGCACGCCTACTGCCTCCTGCCATACAGACTGTTCTGTGCATTATGCCTTGTTATGTACCGGGTACAACCCATTTGATCACAAAACGTCATTACCTCCTACGGAGTTTGTACAGGGTGTAGATAGAGGCTGCTGAACTACACACCTGCAGTACATGCTGTTGATTGTGTGGTACCCTGTGGCAAAGTCTGTCTGCACTATTGTACATTCTGAAGGGCTTGGCCTGGACAGCACCAGTTGTGAACTTTTCCAGACTACTGTATTAGTGTAACTGTTTCACAGTTGCAGTACTCGGTTAATATGGTTGTCAGTATTTGAACAGCTAAATGATATGGCATATAGCACTGTTATAGTACACAATTAAATGATTCCCATTTCTGCAAACCTGTGTGTGGTGTCTTTCCTATTACCTTTCTATGTGTATATGTTGCAGGCAACGATTGACATTAGTATGTGTCGGCCACACAGTGTCCAGTTGTTCAGGTGTTAACTGTAGCCATAGTGGCTGTTCCATATTGTGTGCACCTCCTCCATATGTATCTTACTGTACATATATCTGAGTGTGTATGTGTAATCACATGTATATATATATATATATATATATATATATATATATATATATATATGCATATCTGTATCTGCATATATGTGTCTGTGTATCTGTATCCTGGGGATGTTGATGGCTTCCATATATTACATGTCCTGTGGTAGGCAGACTGTACTTGGTAGTGTATTGCAGGGTGAATGTGTTTGGCTGAGGGGGGATGCCTATTCATACAAGACATATAGTGTGTGGGACATCTCAACCCCATTAACGGTGCATGTGGACATAGGTGTATTTGTTAATCTGCAAATTCTGTCTACAGATGTATGGCCATATATACCTATATAGATATATTTATCTGCTAACAGATATATAACTATATGTGCATAGATTGTGATATATATGTATATAGAGTTAGTAAAACAACATATATATTTATATATATGTGTATCTATACATATATGGATATGTTGTAGCTGTTAAGGTTGCAGTATAGTTACACATGCAGACATCTAGATGTTGGCATACATTCTCTGTACTATTGCATGACAGGACTGGCTGATATGTTTCTGAAATATTGAACGTCTGTGTATCTGTCATGGTGTAGTGGTACATCACTTTGTGTATGGTATGCAGGGTCCTTGGTTTGAGCTTTGCAAGAGCTGTTTATTTTGTTGCTGGGCAGAACATGGCCCATTGGAGTGATTAAGACACCTTAAATCAGTTGTAAGCAGGTTTGCATGGAGCTAAGCACTGCCTGCACAGGTAAAGCAATTTAGAAGCTAACCGAGTGTATGAAAACATAACCGGAGGTTAGCAGTGCTTACCATGACACAAACCCATGCAAACCCGCTTACAACTGCTTTACAGTGCCATATTCACTCTGTATCCAATGGGCTGTGTTCTGCCCAGCAACAAAATAAACAGCTGCTGCAAGCCTCGAAACCAGGACCCTGCATACCATACACAAAGTGATTTACCACTAAGCCACGGCAGAAATGCATAATCCTGATGTTTTCACATACATATCATCCAGCCCAGGTATACAACACTACAGGGAATGTATTCCACCATGTAGATGTATTTGTGTGTGTATATATATATATATATATATATATATATATATATATATATATACATATATAGATATATATATATATATATATATATATATATACATATATATATATATACATATATATATATATATATATATATATATAAATATTATATATATATATATATATATAAGCCAATACAAACATATATACACAGCTACGTATACATCCATAGATATATATGTATACATCCACATGCCCACATATATACAGCACTAGGAATGGATATATGTCAGCATATATATGGCTCACCTTTCAAAGGGAGAAATCCATGTGTCCAAAAGCTGGAAGGCCAGACGTATGTTCTCAATATTGCACAATCTTGCAATACATGTATCGAATGTGCAATGAGCGAATGTCACTATGCATTCGCTCTTTGCAGATTAGGCAATTTGGTTGTGGATGGCACTATAGTAGGGATGGGGAATATTTGCCTATCCCCACTGTAGTGCAAACTAGGAGTTAGTATCTCACAGTAGGGGGGTTGTGGGGAGCCCAGCCCCCAAGACAGGGGGTGCAGGGGGGGGCATGCCTCCCCTGCATTATGATATGTATTCCAACTTGCGAGTCAGTGAAGGTGCCTTTATAACTGCTGTGTTTTGAATGGTGGTGCAGTAAGAAATGACGGGTTTGTCCTTTTGGTTTGCAGACAGGGCCGTTCGAAGAAATAATGTCTCCCTGTCAAAGGTGAAGACATATATATATCAATATAGGTATAAATGAACATAAATCT
Source organism: Protopterus annectens (assembly GCF_019279795.1). Taxonomy (NCBI): domain Eukaryota; kingdom Metazoa; phylum Chordata; order Ceratodontiformes; family Protopteridae; genus Protopterus; species Protopterus annectens. The sequence continues at coordinate 572,059,199 of NC_056748.1, forward strand.
GTAGATGGAACTGGGAACATAACCACAACATATATGTCCACATGCACCATTGATGGGTTTGAGACAGCCAAACGATATACATCTGGCATGGATACATGTTGTACGTCTGGCCTGCAATAAAATACCAACCTTAGCAGATCCCATAAGCAGAACCCTACACTACAAGGGCAGTACATGTTAACAGTACTCCATCCCACCTGTAGGATGTAAGGCTGGCATTACTAACATATCATGCAGTCCAGTCAAGTGACATGTCATGCTTGGGGGAACCCCCTGGGCAGGTGCAGTAAGTAGCTGGGATCCCTCATACAATCTAATAGCCCTACACCTGAAAATGGATTCACCAATGTTGGCAGGGACATCCACAAACCCACCATGTCAGCTGGGAACTACCACCCAGTAGGCTGATGACCATGGTCTGCAGGGACATGGAACATACTAAAAATGAAACCATGGCCAATGTCACTGGTTATCTCAACACACGTGACCCTGCCAATGTCAGATTTGTCAAAGGCAGAGAATAAAACCTGAACCTAGTATACCTTCTTTACCCAATCATGACAGGTGTAGATGAATGTACAATGCCTATGTAAATCATAGCAGGCTTTTGTACACCATCCCACTTGTACGAATGTGTGTAGTTGTTACGGGATCTACCTCTGTTCACAGGATATATTTCCACCAGGACTGCTTGGCATATACCAACATACCACAGGTGCCATCCCATGGGCATACAGTCCTTCACAGGTTATAGATGTGTCAATGCCCTCCTCCACACTGTTGAGGTGTGCAGCACTACTGGGGTTGCTATAACTCACTGGTTATGGCTGTTGTGGACACGACTGCCATAATTGCAGTTACTGTTGCGTCTATCCCCCCACATAGCTGTCTGTAATACTGTACAGTGTATGTAATCAGGCTGTTAGTTGTTGCTTACACCATTCACAGTAATTGAGCACCTCACACCCTCCTAAGGGTAGGGCTATGCCACTGGCATTGGCACACACATGTTACTTAGGTGAGGATCGCAGTAGAAGGGGAGAGGGACATACACCCTGCAGTTAGCATGTTCAATGTCATCCACATTGCAGACTACATATATAGCACTGTGTGGTTGTGCCTATCCTGTCTTGGTGGGATTACATGTGCAACAGATGTGTTACCTGCACAGGGACATACCTCCATGTGTACAGTCCTGTACCTGTACTGCATCCTAACCAAAGGCACTGTGTGTTGCACCCAGCTATGGCATGTGTACCACCCCCTACACTTACTGGTGTGCACTGTAGAAGACCTGCTGACACCACTACACCCATCAGCCATGTGGCACATGGACAAACACAATGCAATCAGAACAGATACTGGTGACAACAATACAACATTGTTAATTAAAGCTATGATGCATCATGGCTGCACAGCGACACCTTCCAAGATATTAGCATTTCACTTTACTGCTGACAACATGCTACACATTATTCCATTGCTACACTATTGTACAGTCACCCTGTGCATCAGAACCATGTTATCCTGTCCCTGCATCGATGTTACAGATGTCAGGGAGTGGCACAGGTATCATCATATGCACAGGGTGTGTTGTTGGTTTGCCAGAGGCCTAGGCTGAGCCATACAATTGACAACATGTGTGTGTGCGTGCGTGTGTGTGTGAGTATGTGTGTGCGTGTGTGTGTGTGTGAGTATGTGTGTGCGTGTGTGTGTGTGTGTGTGTGTGTGTGTGTGTGTGTGTGTGTGTGTGTGTGTGTGTGTGTGTGTGGGGGGGGGCTGAGTATTGTTATGCGCCACTGGTGATGTGTGTGCAGGTATGTGGATGCCCTAGGTTCGTTGTTTATGTGTGTGTGTCTGCATGCACACAGTTCCTCCATGTGGCTGCCCTATACAGGGAATTGTGGGACAGCTGCAGACTCTACCTCGCAGGGTTTGCAATTCACCATCTCTGGCCACGGACACAGGACCTGTGCCTGCCAGTGGTGCTGCAGGCAGTATCAGGTACAGAGCCAGACCGAGTACTGCCCCCGAGTTTGACAGATGTCCACTGGATCCAGGTCCCATTAGTTGACATATATCCCTATTTGTACCCACAGTGTGACATACTTTGTCCAGACTTCTTGCATTAACAGGCGAAATAGACAGCTATGTATGGGGCGAGATTTTTTTGTGGGAACAGATTGCCCCTTTTTTTTTCAGGTGAGAGTGGGATGTTGGGGAGGGGTAGTAGGTATATTTGTGGAGGTAGGTTAGGTAGGTTAACAAACAAGACACACAAGATGCATACAGGGTATATGATGCATGTGGGGGGTAAACACCTTGGATGGGGAGGGGTGTTTGGAAGTCGCAAGCCCATGAGCGCCCAACTGGAAACAGTGGGACTGAGGTCACTACCCATGGGCAGTCACCACTGCACCTTCACAGCCCCGAAGGTGGTTGTGCTGGAGGCTGTCTAGGAGGGGCAGGCTCACCCTCTAATAGCGCCACTCGGCCCTCAAGCTGGTGTAGCCGCTCTCGATACTCCAGAGCAAGCTCCTTATGCACCACGGCCCGGACCTGTTGACAGGTGACAGGTTCCCCTCTGCACCCGATCTGAGGGGGGGACGAGCCCCATCCCACGCAGTGGTTCCACCTGATGGTGGCGCAGGGCCCACGGAGAAAGAGGTCCCAGGCTGGGTCCCAGATGTGCTGGTGCCCGGTGCCATGGCCAGCTGAGGTGGGACAGTTGGGTCCGCTGGGACCGGCCTTCCCATACTAGCTGTGTTGTCACAGGTTTATGACAGATATGGGTTAGTAACAGTCAACAGCATTCAGGATTAGTTATAACAGCATGCATAAGTATTCCCATTAACCCAACACAACAGATTTAACACAGTTGCAGAGCAAGCAGAACACATGCATATATGGAACAACAGTGGCCATTACAGGAGCATGCAGGTTTCATTGATGGCAACAGGCCACCAATATGGGTGTATTTTCACATGACACATGCATAGAAACAAATGTGAATATTTATAAACCATTAGAACATATGTCCCAACAAAAGTTTGGAGTGTACACATACCAGTTGAGGAGTGCCATTGGGTTATTATGCACATATGGTAGGGGTGAGAGAGAGAGTTCAATTAGCAACTAATATATCCTTGTAGTTTTTACAACATTCTTAGTCACTGCAGTGGTATTTCCCTTACATGTATTATTACACTACACAATGGCCTTATATTGTACACTGGTATATTTATAAATTATTATATATGTGACCTGTGTCTTACATACAGGCGTAACAGGTTGCAGGTGTTAATGTAACATATGTTGAGAGTTGCTGTCATATACTTTGGGTGAGGTGCTAGAATGATAGGTTTGTTTCTATATACATTCTCTGACTATGTACATGTTTGAATATCAGTTATATGTCATTGACAGCTGCCTACAATTCTTGGAACATCACACTGGAATTTTAGGGGAACAGGGTACCAAGTTGGTGGTGTGGGCCATTTATCTGGACATGCTGGACATATTAGAATAGTTGTGGGGTATGATTATGCATACAACTTACATTTTGAACATTCTAGCAAATTCTATACTGTTGTTGGGTGTAAGTATGCATACGGCTTTCTATCTGAACATTGTATCAAAATCTGTACAGTTGTGGGGTATGATTATGCATACAACGTAGTAGCACTCCCAGGATTCAAACCCCTGTTGTGTGTGACAAAATATTATAGTTAACATCACAGTACACTGTGCAATCAGGGAATTGATGTAAAACTTCCAACTGTTTTCTATCTAAGTCTCCCTAACTTGTACAATATAACTGACCTCTTGGCATTTCCAACATTGTTATGCAGGACTTCATGCCCATTTTATCTGCATACCACTGTGCGAGTGACACTGCTTAAATACAACATTACTATTTATAGTATGGAACAGATCGCCAACATATGAGAGAAGAGTAAACACAAGCACTCCAGAGGTTATACCTTTATTCACAGACTATTACACATTTATTTCTACTGGTACAACACTTTCTACGGCTCTTATATTTATTTGTTATGACAGTACATGCAGACTGATTACTAACCTGCCTCACAACACAGCCTTTGCAGCCTAGCATTATGGGCTTGCTGGTTTGCAGCCTGCTCATCTGCAGCTGTCAGAGAAATGCAGTGATATTTATCCATACCTATCCATAGTATACACAAGCTAGGCAATTATCTACTACTTAGTAGAATGAGTACTTACTCAGTCCTGTTGCATTGGACATCTGCCGAGACTCCCGGATGCACTGTTCCAGTACATGCCCCCTCCGCCGCTTCAGGTCAGCATGGTGGTGCCTAACCTGCTCACCAGTCTGGGGGATACCTGTGGCACTGGTGAGGTCACGGGCGAGACTGTCCCAGGCCTCCGTTTTATACTGCGAGCCCTGGTACTGGCCCTGCAGTAGTCTCTGATCATGGTGTTTTACTGGGAGTCATACCATGATTTTTGACTCCTGGATGCCCTAGTGTTGCACTCTAAATCGAGTGCCTTCACCCACACCAATCATTCTGCCTGCAGTAGGAAACTGCAACCAATTATGAGTAGTATTCCCGCCTGTGGGGTTTAAATACAGCCATTTTCCTACACTTCCCCATGATTGGTCAGTTTTGAATAGGCTAAGTTATGGGCAGACCTGCCTACAAGTGGTTGGCACTGCTTAAAGAGGTATACCACTAAGCAGATTGAATTGGCTTGCCTACACATTGCTTACACTTGCTAACTTGAGCTGTGCTGCGGTTAGCATTGCTTAATAATTAATTAGCACTATATTTGCCATTTGGCAATGAGCTATTCTTCATTACAGGTTATATATGTGTCTGGTATCCGTGATTCATGTGTACATACACTGTATGAGGACCTGTGGGCTTCTACACTTTATTACAATAACACGTCAAATCTATGCTTACTGCAGTACTCCAGTTCACATATTTATGTTTTGTGGCATGTTATCCAACATCACACTGTACATAGATTCAGTTCACATGTTTGGTTTGACTTTCCTGTGGTGAGAATTAGTTTGCTGATACCTCATTCATATCTATTGCTATGATGGCTTGGTGCTTAACTACTGTGACTACAGTGTGCAAGATCCTGAGTTTGAGCCTTGCAGAGGCAGTTTATTTTTTTGCTAGGCAGAACAAGGGCCATTGGATACAGTGTGACTAAGGTACTTTTGAGCAGTTGTAAGTGTGTTTGCATGGGAGTAAGTACTGCCTACACAGGTTAAGCAATTTAGAGGCTTACTGGGTGTAGGACACTGTAACCGGAAATTAGCAGTGCTTACCTCAAACAAACCTGCACACACAGCCTTATACGCGCTTACTAGTGCTGACATATGCCTACTACTGCTTCTTGCTGCGTAACCTGACTACTGTTTTATGCATAATGATACTGACACCTCACATGTGCATTTCCTGCAATATTCTAGGTTTTATATAATATATATATATATATATATATATATATATATATATATATATATATATGTATTCTTTCATGACAGCTGTACTCCAGTTATTTCATGGGTTATGCAACATACATATTACTCATACCGTGCTTTGCCATGGGAAATGGTATGTCTCAGTTACCTTCCTGTCCCCCCCTCCTTTCTCGCTTACATACATGGGGCGCCCCATTAGAACAAGTCCGTCCAACCCCGGCACACCTCGGCCCATAATGTCTTACCCATCATTCCCTCCACCCCCTCCTTCCTCCACATCAGTCATCCTTCCTACAGGTTCCATCCGAATCTCACCACACCACTACGCATTGCCCACTCTCCACTTTTCGGGACCCATCATGTATGTTGTCTCATCCCATATATCTTCAAGGTTCACACACATTCAGTCCATGAACATACATATCCTTCTTTGCTTACCTGTAAGGCATGGTATGTTACCCCGAGGGCTCTTTTAGCAGAATTTTTGGGGTCGTCCAGCTAGGGACGAACATGCATTTGTTTAAGATTAGACTTTGCAGGTTGACACTGTTTCTCCTACTGGTAGTATCCTGCCAGTAGTCTGGGTAGCAGTGCTGTGCAACGCTTAGTGGTGCTTAATATTTGATTTGCATGATATTTGCCTTTTGGCATTGATGTCTTCTTCATTACATGTTATATATGTGTCTTGTATCCTTGATTCATGTGTACATATGCTGTATGGGGTCCTGGGAACCTCAACACTTTATTACAATAACATCTCACATCTGGCCTTACTGCAGTACTCCAGTTCACATATTTATGTTATGTAGCAGGTTATATCACTTTACATAGATTTAGTTCACATGTTTGGTTTGATTTTCCTGTGGTGAGAATTAGTTTGCTGATACCTCATGCATGTCTATTGCTATGATGGCTTAGTGGTTAACTACTGTGACTATAGTGTACAGGGTCCTGAGTTTGAGCCGTGCCGAGGCAGTTTATTTTGTTGCTGGGCAGAACATGCGCTGTTGGATCCAGAGTGATTAAGGCACTTTAAAGCAGTTGTAAGTGGGTATGCGAGATGGTAAGCACTGCTAACCTCCGGTTACAGTTTCTTACACTCAGTTAGCTTCTACTTTGCTTACTCTGTGTAGACACTGCTTACCCCTATGCAAACACACTGAAACACACTTACTAGTGCTTATATATGCTTACTACTGCTTATTTGTGCTTAAACCTGCTTACTAGTGCCTTATTCATTACGACACTGACACTTCACATGTGCATTTAATGCAGTACTCCAGTTCACATTTAAATGTTATTTAGTAGGTTATACAGCAAAAAGATGTAAAAATATGTTCATATACAGATTTCACATGGAAAATGGTATGTGCTGCAGTGGGACTCGAACCGGGAATACCTGTTTATTAGGCAGCTGTTCTAATCACTACACTTTTGCTGTGTTGCTTCATTTGCATATATATTCCTTGTTATCCTCTTCAGCCTTATAAGCTGCTTTAACCATAGCTAAGCGATGGGCAAACCCGCGCACCTATGGTTAGCTGTACTAGGGGTTTTAAAAAAAATAAAGGGGTTTCTTCTTGTTATTTTTATGTCCTGTTGCTGTTGTAGACAAGGGGGACTGTTGGTGGGGATATGCGGACACCTATGACCAGTCTCGCTCATTTATTTACACTTTCTTCTGTTCTACTTTGCAGGAGCATGTTTATTCTGAGAGCTCTGCTCTCAGACATGCCCCCCCCTGCACTCGTCCATGCTCCATGTAGGATTAGGAGGTCAGGCAGTGCGCCTTCATTAATATGCATGGCGTGCTGCCGTCCTCCTCCTAAACTGCCGCTTCCGTGCAGGACTAGATTAGTCCTGCATGGAAGGTTAGTAAATCCGGGGGAAGGACATTTGCTCAGATCTTTGGCAGGTGCTAGAAGTAATAAAACAATTGCATTCCCTCACACTTCAAGACTAGTAATTAGTTCACCCCAAAGATAATACAGAAAGCTTCCTAGTACAGACTTTGTGTCTCTGGCTGCCTTGAAACCTGTGAGATAGCGTCTTTATTGCCTAACCTATAAAGTGATTTAATTTCAGATATTTTTGCAGGACCAAGGTTAACCCTTCAGTTTCCTCTGTTAAAACATATACATTTAAACAGTTACAATAGTGCATGTGCATTTCTGTTCTGTCTAGTAAGGCACACTGTGCATACATTTCAAACACAACCACTTTACAAATACCTTTTCGAAACAAATGTCTGTACAAATCAGTTTGATATACACATGACATACAATTCTAATACATTTCTGTTTTCTGTCTTGGGCCTGACAACAAGAAGAACTACTCACTACATCATCTGTCTTGCTCTATTAAGTAATCAATAACCAACTCATCCTTAACCCAAAGAAAACTAAGCTTCTTCTTGTCCTTCCAAAATCTATGTCCAACCTTAAAACTTCTTCAGTCTCTCTTCCCTAGACAGCACCATCATTTATGCTGAGCCCCACACCAAACTTCTAGGTATTACAATTGACGATCAACTGAAATTTGCACATCATATTCAAAAATCCATCAAAAAGACAATCAAAACCTTGGTCTACAATATAGAAACAAAAAAATTCTTAACCTTCTCCTCTAGAACTTCATTTGCTCAAGCCTACCTCCTCCCATGCCTACTCTATTCTTCCCCTATATTTACCCACCTCCAAGTAAATCTATTAACCAAACTTGAACAAACTTATAACCAGATAGCCATATTTGCCTGCAACTTCCCTTACAAATCCTATCACTGCCTAGTCTTTAAAGAGCTACAGTGGCTTGAATTCACTCAGCTACTCCAACTGTCTCAGCTACAGATGGCACATTCTATAGTTTACAAACCTGGTGAATGTACTTCCCTTTCCACCCTCCTATCCCTATACAAACCTGCACGATCTCACCTTAGTGCTGACCAACTGCTACTTGGCACCTACAGGCCTAACAAAACAATAGGCAGATTACGTTATAAATGCTCCATATCTCAGTCCTGGAACAAACTCACAACTAATATACATTCTATTCAATCGTCTATCTATTTCAAAAGAGAATTGAAAAACTACCTTGCTAACTCTCCCTCCTGCACCTGTCATGACCTTACCTAACATGTGCTCCCCCCAATTGTTAGACCATAACATTTCTCCTCTCCTCACTAAAATAAAACTTAATAATACTCTAATGGGAGGGTACCTTAGCTATGCCACTAAGCAATATTATTCTAATGTCTCATCTTCCCTCTTCATCTAACACTATACTTCCCACCCCCTTCTCTTCTCATAACTGTTTTCTTTCACCCTCTTTGACTCTCCTAAAACTTTACACCCCGTCTCTCTATTTCAGTCCTTCTATTTAATACTTCTTCTTCCTCTATACCAACTTGGCTTTAAACATCAAGATGTTTGTAGGGTTTATTTCTTTCTGTTAATTTCCTTATTTTGCATCTCTTATAGTAAATCCACATTTTTACTTCATGTTTCTTCCTATATTATTTTTTCAACTGTACTTTTTCCTGAATTTTATCCTTTGCGAATTTCCATTATGGCATGTAATGTATATAGTTATGCATTCATTTGTACCATGGCATGTAATGTATGTACTTATGTATTCATGTTTCACATTTCATATTACTTATAGTATAACTTTGTTATTGTCAGATTTTGCTTGTGAATAAGCTTTGGTTACCTTGCTGGAATTTTCCTTGTTATTTGTTCATACCTGTCAAGCAGACAAATCTACAACATGTGGATGATGCTGTCTTTTTGTTGTTAATGCTAGATTTTGTGGACTGTTGGCATCACTAGTTATGAAGAAATATAAGGCATATCCACCTATTCTGCCAAGTACAACTTCATGTATATATCTAACAGAATCTTTATATCCCCTCTATATGTGTTTGTGCATAATATTTGTCGGGCAGCATATTGTCATCTGTAGTCATATATCATATTCTGACTAGCTGTATTTTTAATATGTATTGCTTAATAAAATTAAGGTGTAGGCTTGACACATAAGTGGATTTGTAAACAGGAATATCCATTAAATTAATATTTGCCATATCCATTTCTGATTTGAATGAGAGTAGTATCTTACTGGAAATATTAATATACTTCAAAAATGTACCTAATCTGCATTCAGTTCCTATCAATATTAGGAAAATATTGTTAGTAAATCTAAAATGGCATGTCTCCATCCAATATTCTGAGTCATAATATTATAATGCTACACAATATACAGGAACATTTGCATGATGTAGGAGGTAGATATGCTCCCTATACCTTCATGACTAATACTTCCAACAGAACAGAAAATGTGGCATTAAAAACAATATTTCAAAAACAACATTCCAAAGACATGCATCTGGTGCATTTCACCCGGCCTCCTCTGAAAATAGAATCTGCCTAGTAGGACTTTCCCAGTCAACAAATGTTAAATAAATAAATAAATAAATAATTTGCCATTTGCTGTGTTTCCTTCTATTTTGCTCTAACACTGTGTTTTATCCATTTTCCATACATCTTTGCATTTTGACATTATATATTTAGTTTAGTTGTTCTCATATCTGTAGTTATATCATATTTGTTTTATATTGCATAATGCTGTTTTGTGCACCTACTATATTATTAATATAGCCTTTATATTTTATTCGTTTACATTTCTTACCTTATGTCATAACCGACATTTTTCTTTTTATGTCTCCATTTTATAATTTCATTTCATTGATTCTGATTATTGTTTCATTTATTACTTAGTTTTGTGTTTTGGACATTGTTTTAGCTCAGAAAGATTGTTTGACTGACCATTTACCTGATTAGTAAGTGAAAGATAAACAAGTAAAAAATGAGGTTTAATCTAAGTGTGTGTATCTTTTTTTTGAAGAAATCATGCTCAAATGAATCTGAAATGTTATTACAGAAGAGTTACTTTTGCACCTTAAAACACTTAGCACAGCATAATTTCTTTTGGTATAGATTCTTATAAAAATGAGTAGTACTAGAAATTATTAAAGATACAGTATGGTATTTTAATTGACATCTATTTACTGACAGTTTCACTGAAAACTGACCATAAAACATAGTATAAAACCTCTGTGTGTACTATGTCCAGGGATGGAGAACAAGAACATTCATCCATCTGCCTACTTAACTGAATAAACTACTTGAAACCCCAACAAGGTGTTTTTATTCCTCTGACAGGGAGGGGTCATACACAGAGTCTTCTAGATCTGATAGATAAAGCTGGTTTTATCTGGACTCATCCTTTGTACTCTGTTTCTATTCTGTAGTATTAGCATCAAGAAATAAAAACACTAAACTGGCAGGCACTTTGCTCCTCTGTGGAAGCCTAATGTCTACAATCATCCTTAGATTTCAAAGCGATATTGTAGACCACATTGACATAATAAATCTTCTGTTTATGTTGTATTCCTTACAACAATTTGGTTACATTTCTCTTGCTGTAATGAATTGGTGGCTTGTAGTTAAGCTTTAAGGTGTGAACCTACCAACAACTGTGCAAGTGAAAGATCAACAGATTGCAGAGACATATTCCTGTATTTCAGAATTGATAAGTAAGAATTCCTACTAGCTGAATAGTCATGCCTCATTATGAAATGTTTTACTGTTTGGACCATTATAATCACTTGTCTTTTTCTTTCCAAATATCTGAGACTTAAGGTAATATGAAAAAAATGTTATTGCCTTACAAAAGTAGGGTATATTGACTCATTAATACTGGAACTTTGCCTTTTATTACTTAATCATGGATGTAATGTGTAGCAAAATAAATTTCAGAACTGATTTTGACTTTCACTTATACTAGTTTCCCACAGCTGTAAAACGTCTGGGTATTTCAAATAGTAACCAAGCCAAAGAATATTATGTGCATCTTTATACTGAAACAAATCTGTTGTCTTACCATTCAAGGAAGATCTTGAATTTCAAGTGGTATTTACTTTCTCTTTTTCCTCATGAGTCCTGAACATGTGAGAAGTTTCATATCTTAAATAAAACCAATAAAATCAAATCCAGGCAAGGATGAAGCTAGCAATACCTACCAAAGATATAACACCTGGCCTCAAAAAAGTTGCTGTAGATCTCATCAAATGTATTCACTGTTCTACACCCATTATATTGTTCAATTGATTATTCAAGTATTTGACTTCCATCTCAAATATCCAATTAAAAACTGATTCTTCTGAGATGTAGTGTCAGTGGAGCAACAGGTTGCACACTTCCCTTTGGTGCAAGAGACTGTGTGGGTTCTATTTCCACACCAGGTAGTTGGATTGCTGACACTGCAGTGTAGCATAAGGGGGGTATTGCACTTCTGAGTGAGCCATTCCTCAGATGAGGCATTAAACTGAGGCCCCATCTGCCTAACTGTTGGTAGTTCGGGTGTTAAAAGATCCTACAGCACCTATCAGAAAGAGTAGGGAAAGTTCCCCGATGCCCTGGCCAAATGTCCCTTAGTAGTATTAATACTGCCTCGGATCTCCCCCTAAAAAGAGGCTATTAGCCTAGTGGGACTAACGCAGTCAACAAAAGGACAAATAAAAAATACATGTTTGGATTAAATACATCTCTTCATGGCTTGGACTTCTTCTCAAGCCCAAATGCACAAACATTTATCCACTGTTCCCTTCAGTGCAGTAATACGATCTTTACTGAGACGTCTATAGGATAATATATATGGTTAAACTCTTGTAGCATATTTGGATAATAGATGTTTGATGTTCCAGGGAACTCACTTTTTTTCCTTTTTTTTTTTTTTTTTTTTAGTCAACATTTTGCTGTTTAAGTTTTTGTAGGGTGCACGCAAATAAAAAAAATCTAATCTCATTTTTATGAGGTTAAAAAACAAATTATAAGGAGTTCAGAGGATTTGGATTTCAGAAGGATCTCTACACAACCTATTGCATTGTACCCTTCTTAACAAATATTGTTAATGTGTCTCACAAAGGACAGCCCCATAGCAATAAGAATTCTTAAATCCTTAAAATAGGTAATCTTTTCTAGTTTAAGTTCAGCTGTACTGTATTCTCCTTAACAATTCATGGGCCAAAAGTCATAGGCTGAGATGCATAGCAAACGTCCATAGTATGCAGCTTGAGGGAAGTGGCTATGGATAGGCATGTTGCTATTCAAAATACCAGCTAGCAGCACAGAGCAGTGAAGAAAACAGCATGGCAAAAGGAGTATGCAAATTACAGTATAATGGCATACAAATGAAGGTACACAGTGTAGTGAGTTCATAAAGAGGTGCAAAGGTGTACCTCTGAAAACAGGTTATAATTCAAAGATGTAGGATGTTGATAATACACGGCATGTTAGACATCAGTGTCACTGCCAAGCCCATGCAAGAATTTGCAGAGTTACTACAAGTAAAGATGCTAGCAGAAGCAGAATTCATGCAGCTTCATGTATTGTCTATGAACCCACTGCTTTTTACCTGGTAGTGTGACGCAGCAGAACCAGAATGGTACTAGTAGCATATCACCTGCTACCTGCTAACTGCCTAACAGCTGACAGACCATTCTTGAGTAGACAGTGATATTATATTGTGTTGGCTAACTTGTAATACCCTCAGACATGATATGAGGACTGCATGGACTTCCTCTACTGGTGCATGTTAAAGTATATGTAGAATGCATGTGTAGCATTTACTATAACAGCTACAGAGACCTTCCAGAGGCAAAAATGGAACACCTTGGAAATATCATAGGCATTAGCCTACAAAATATGCAATGCATTTTTGGATAAAATACTTCCACATGTGAATGAATGTTTGTCTTTTCGGCTTTTCCCAGTTAGAGGTCGCCACAGTGGAACTCTGGTCCGCTAATGATTGGCAGTAGATTTTTATGGTGCTGAGTTGCCAGCCTGATGCCCAACCTTCAGTGAAGGCACGCCCATACACGCATGTCTTTCGAAGGCCACTTGACCGCGGGGAGGACATGCAGACTCCACACAGAAGGCACTCCAGCTGAGAATTGAACAGAACCTCTTGCTGTGAGGCAACAATGCTATCGCTGTACCATGTGAATGAATATGTATTTTTATTCCAATACTGCAAGGGATAGAGCAACTCCTATGCATGGCATTTATGGCATCATCCACCTTCCTGAAATACTGGATGTTATAGGTTGAACGCATATGACAATAAAACAATGAAGACCCTACCTGATGTCTGTGGGTAATTTAGGTTAATAGAAATAGCCACTATTCTGTCACATGCCATGTAGTATGCAATGCATAGGGGTGGATAAAAAATATTTCTGCATGGAACCCAGGAAGTGTCATGATTCTCAACAAGTCACCTATATTGACACTTCCATTCTTGTAAAACTCCACAGAGCCAACTAGTTATTAACTGCAGGAACTGATGCAATTAGACATATGCAGAGCCAGTAACAGTGTTTTATAATGTCTCAGCCCCCTACATATGTTCCTACTGTGTTCTGATCATGCAGGATACTCACTGGATCCCTGGCTGATGATGCCTAAAGGGAACCCTTACAGTTTGGCTGATCTGCAGTATGACACCATCCAAATGCAAACCAGAAACATCATAGAAGGTGAATTTGGCTTGCTGTAGACCAAGTTCTACCTCTTGGATATATCAGAGAAGGCAGTGCAGTATGCCCCTGGCACAGTTTATAAGTTGTTCATTGCACACTGTATACTAGACAATATAATTAGTAGAAATCCTGCAGGCCATCCACCTGTGCCAGGAACTTTCAGATGAAATAAAGCAGCCCCAGTGACATGCAGTACAGAAACATTATCCAGTGACAATAGTGAGGCTGAGATAGAGTGATCAGCAGGAACATCACCATCTGGACAGCATCTGTCATAGTAGTTGGCAGCTCTGCAGAAGTGGAGGCATTTAGTGTGTAGGAATCAGAGTACAGTGATAGTGCTTTGAGGCAATCTGCATAGAACATTGTGTTTTTAGGCCCTGTATTCCTTTTGTGAGGAAGCTCTTTGTTCACTTTTGCATGAGCCTAGTGAAGTACATATCAAAGGGGGTGTTAAATTCAACGATGGGTCTGATGAGGTCTGAGGACAGTGGCATGATGACTTTCTTGAACCTAAATACTATGTCCTTACTTATAAGTTGAGTGATATAGAATGACTTTTCTACTGCCTTAGACACATTTTGGTCAAAAGTCAGGCTACTATCTGTATGAGTCCACAAAGCCCTGACTACTGTGTTTACATTTTGGGTGTGTTTTATCAATGAAGTAGTTTCCCTGGGTGGCTTACTTCCCAAAAGGTACTATTATGCATTTTTTGGCATTCAGCTTTAAGCCATGGCCTTACCACCAATTACTAGTTTGTGTTAAACCTTCCAACAAGATATTACTATCTTGGGGGGTTCTATGACTGCTCCTAGCATGCATTTTTCTGCAAACTTGGTATATCATTTTTTCTCAGGATGGTTTGAAACAAAAACATAGGAATACTCTGGGAGCTCACTGTCCTTTAAAATCTTTCAGTTGCTGGAATTAATACTTTCAAGTTATAAAAGATAGGTGAGCACATTCATCGTTTGTCAGGATTTAATCTATGTAGTGATGAAACTGATGCTAATAAGCCCCTCGAACTCAAGATGAAGCACTCGTTCTTGGACTTTAAGGTTATCACGCAGGTTTATTTGGGTTCATTTAACAGGTTGAACTCTTGGTAGGTAAAGAAATAACAAGCTCAAATTTCACCTAGTACAACATTTCATAGGGATACCTTCTGCCAGAATAGCTGATAAAACCAAATCTTTTTACTCTGCGTAGTGCATGCGATACTGCCCACAGGTTTGTAAAACAATAAAAGCTCTTATTTGCCTCTAGTGCTTGTTCTCATGCTTGCAGTCTTTTTAAACAGGCTTCTAAGTTTCAGCATGGAACCTTTCAGTCTGGAAATGTTCCAGAAAATAATTTTCAGATATTTTTACAAGTCTTCAAACTATTCTAACAAGCACAGAAAGAAAACACTGACCAATTTTCAGATGAAGCAGCTTCACACAAAGTTAGCATCAAAAGTCTTATTTTTTAAGAGCAATCTAGTTCTCCATTAAAGCAGTCATTGACAAGCATGCGTACTTTTCCAAAGGTTGCAGCTGCACTTATTACCTTGAATTTGCCAACTTTATACAATAACATGCTTTATATCAGTTGTTGCTAGCTTAACAGCATTAGGTATCCTGAGGCAGTGAACACAACACCTTACGCTCACCTGCTACTTACCACACATTAAATCCACGTGAGAGGTGTAGATAACCTACTGAAATATGGCTATCATTTTGTCAAAACACATTTCTAATGAAAACCAGTGAGTCAATAGTCACACTCACTTCATACTACTAAGCCCTTTCTTTAAAAAAATAAGCTCTCTTATGCTGAGGTACTTAAGAAACTCCACCCTAAAGCTAAAAGGAAAAAGACTGACAAATAATTTACTTGGCAGCTGTTTGGCAAGTTTGGTTTGATTTGGTGTGGAGCAATTTTTAAGTTCAGCTCAAAAGCTGGGGATGGGATTGCAGTAAATTATAGGTGGTCCTATAATTTACTAGCAAGGATGGGGAAAGAGTTGTTGGTGTAGTGTAGCCTGACATACTCTCCACCACTCACCTCAAGAAATCTGGACAAAGACAAAAGTAATGAGAGGACAAAGACCCAAAATCAGGGGCAGAGTTAAAAAATAACTATATTAACTTAAAAAGTTACTAGAATAACAAGTGTTGCTTAACCATGAGTTTTCTGAGGGATACAAATACTGAAACTCAAGTATATGTCATTATTTAGTGATTTCGGTCCTCATTGATTGCCAGAAAGCCATATATTTGACCAAAAATATGAGGCAAAAATATGGGTTTTATGAAAATTTTTGGACTGTTAAGATGTGTATAGTCTGGTTTGTGGGACATGGATGTAGGGGTGGTATGAGAGAGGAGTCTAAGGTTGTAGGGTGTGTGCGTGCTTGGCATAAAGTTAAGTCTGGCAGCTAATGTTGAATATGGCTTAGGCTAGAGAAGTTTGAAAATGAGAGAGCAGGTCTGGTCTGTGCTGCAGTGGGAGTCATTTGGCTTTGCTGAGGGTGAGGCAGTGGTGCTCATGAGAGGGTGTGGCAGTAATTATTTTTTATTTTTTTTTTTTTATTTAACATTTGTTAACAGGGAAAAGTCCAACTTGGAATGAAACCAATTTTCAGAGGAGGCCCAGGGAGAAATGCTCCAGACGCATGTCTTTGTAATGTGGGAGGAAACCCACACAAATGCAGGGAGGACATGCAGATGCCACACAAAAGGCACCCCAGATGAAAATCAAACCAGATAACCTCTTGCTGTGAGGCGACAACACTACCACTGCACCACTGCGCCGTCCAATGAAGTGACAAAGTTTGTTTTCAATAGTCTGTAGGTTGGAGAGGTTTTTTCTTAGAGGATATGGCTATTATGACTAGTCTATATTTTAGATGGGTCAGAAAGACACTTTTTGTCTATAGCTGCCCTGGTTGAATTGGGGAGGTAGGATGCAGATGACATCAAAATTGGGGCATTGTTAATAACACCCATTCTCAACATCAAGTGCAATGGTTTCTTCACTTACTGATGACATGGACTGAAAACAGTGGTATAACATTTAATACAAAAAAGTATGTTTTTTTATCATGGTGTGAACAGTCTGTCCATATGTTCTGGACAATGTTATTACAGCAGTGGCATGATACCCTAGGGATCTGGGCACTTTAATAGATGACAATTTATCTTTTGAGAAGCCCTTGAACATGCATTTGACAAGATCATAGCAGTGCCAATACAGCAAAGGGTAGCACACTTGCTTTTAGTGATGGAAGACAAGGAGGCTGTGTGTTCTATTCCTACTGCAGGTGATTAGATTGATGACACTGCAGATCATTTGGATGAGATGTTAAACCATGGTCCTATATACTTAATGTGGTGATTGCAAAGATGGATATAAAAGTCTCCTTGACACTTGTCAAAAAAGAGTAAGGGTTGTGACTTTACAGAACAATAAAACACATTATTTACATGTTTACAAAATGTACATATTTGCAGGCACATTTATACACATTTCTATTTCTTGCTATTTATCATTTTTCCTATATCTTCATTGTTACTCTTCCATAATTGATCCCCACTCCTTCTTCCACAACCATAATCTAATTTTTTTGAAATATCTCTTCCAAAATCCATTTTCCTTTAAACAAAATTCCATTTAATCTTTCATTCCACATAACGTATATTACATAAAATAAACTTTTATCTATCATTCTTACATATTCTTTCTTCTTGTTTTTATAAAATCCATTCATAATCATATTTATATTTATATTGTTTGTGTCATTAATATTCTCAAAAACCTTTCTTCACACAACGTTTTCAAGAGTTTTATCATTCTTTTACATTTAAAATAAACATGCTATGTTGTCTCTTCCTCTCCATAAAATAAACATATTCTTACAAATTAATATTGTTTCATCACATTATTATGCTGCATCCTTTTATCTTTCCCTATGTCATGAGTTTTTACTTTCCCTGTTAGTATTTTTCTTGATAACGTTGAATTTCTTCATTTATACATTCCTTTTCTCTTTTTCTTATTCACATCATCTCCCAGGACGTTTTGTACTTATATTTAAACATTTGTATTATTAATTTTGTCTCTCCAAACACTATGTTATTGGGTGACTTCAACTACCCAAACATTGACTGGGAAAACTACTCAAGCCCAAACACCCTCGCCCAATGGTTCCTTGACTCAAGCCCAAACACCCTCGCCCAATGGTTCCTTGAATTTATAAACTCTAACGCAATGGAACAACTAGTTACCACTCCCACAAGAGGGAACAACATATTGGACCTGGTCATCACCAACATGGGGACTCTATGTTCCACACCAGAGGTAAACCCCTCATTGGTAAGATCAGACCATAAACAAATTTCCCTGGACATCCATATCCCGTCCCCACCCCCAGCCAAAGAAATCACTGTAAAGAATTTCCCCAAAGCCAACTTTGCACTTCTCAAGACTGAGGTGGAATCCTTCAAAGCCCCTGGGCCAGAGGATAATACAGCCCAATCCGCAGAATCCTTTACAAATGCATTCTATGAGCACCTGCAGGAATGCATGGATTGTGCTATCCCAAATAAAACCAAGACTCACTCCTCCAAAAACAGGAGACCGGTCTGGTGGACCCCGGCCATAAATAAGCTCAACAACAGGAGGAAGCTACTACATGTCAGAGCAAAATCCCAAAAAGGGAAGGCATCTCTGATCAGTATTAGCAAGAAACTTCGATCCCTCATAAAATCATCAAAGGCCAGTTTCGAAAGAAAAATTGCCCTAGACACTAAAGATAATCACAAGGCCTTCTTTAGTTATGTCAGAAACATAGGCGGAAACTCCCAGATATGCTCTGAATTGTTGCATAATGGTACAAAATATACCAAACCTACAGACATAGCCAACATCCTGGCAGACAGATTCAGCACAAACTTCTTCCCCCCTTCCCCCCCAAAGGAGCAAACGCCTATCCCAACTGAATGTAACCTCCCTGACATCACAGATGCACAGGTGAAAGCTGCCCTCTCCAAAGCAAAAAGCACAGCATCTATGGGACCGGACGGTGTCCCAGGCTGTGTCTTACATGAGCTCCAAGAAGAACTGAACCCTCACATTAAGTCACTGTTCAAACTTAGCCTTACTACAGGATATGTACCCAAAGAATGGCATACAGCTACAGTGGTCCCACTCCACAAAGGTGATGCCACAACGGACCCCGGAAACTATCGCCCCATAAGCCTGACTAGTCTGGTCTGTAAAGCTATGGAGCGTATTATCATGGAACTCATAAACAAAGACATTGGGAGCCTCCAGACACTGGACCCTACCCAATTTGGCTTTGTTAAGGGCAGATCTTGTCTCTTAAACCTAGTTGATTTCTTTGAAACAGTTACCAAAGCCATAGATGTGGGCAAGGTAGTCCACACAGCCTACCTGGACCTCGCAAAAGCCTTCGACAAAATACCCCACTCGGGCATCATAAATAAGCTTACCAGCTTAAATATCAACCCCTATATCACAAGATGGGTTGCAAACTGGCTCGGAGATAGAACCCACATGGTCAGAATCGCAGGTGCCATGTCCGAATCCAAACCAGTTACAAGTGGCATCCCACAGGGCTCTGTTCTGGAACCTCTCTTGTTCGGTATATACTTCTCTGAGGTTCAGGCTAACATGGGGGGATTATGGCTGACAAAGTTCACACAAAATTTGCTCTTGTGTTTGTCTTGTCTTTTGTTTGTCCTTTTACATTTTTCATTGCCCTCAATATACTTTCATCCTCAGATACATCCTCCCTTTTCCCTTGTAATGATATTTCTCCCTAAACAGGAATGCCTTATTTTTCTCTATTTCATTTATATATTTCTTTTTTCAATATCATAATACTTGCTTGTATGATTCTCTAAATTGGCTAATACATTTTCCCATATTTCACTTTTTCTTCCTTTCTTATATTGTCCGGTCATTGAAAAAAATATTTATTTCTGTTCTTTTTAAATTCAGTCCACCATTCACACCAGTTTTTAATGAAGTCCTTCATGGTTATATGATACTTCCATAACTGCAATACTTCCCACTCTCCAATTTCATTGATTGTTTATTCTTTGTATTCCCTTTCCTATTTTAATACACCCTCTTTCTTTTATTACCTCTATCCATATAGCTAAATGCTCTGAAGAACCTGTCACAAATGTATCAGCATCTGCTACTCCCAGACCTTCAATAATACAAAATAATCAATGCCAAACCAAGTACTCCTGTTGTATAAGTTCATTGACCTTTGTTCCACATAGTTAAATTACCACATTTTATCACTTCCTATATTTTTTACATCTTTCCCTGTTTTTTTTTAATTACCCCTTAAATCACAAAGTACCCTCTGATTATAATTTTCTTGTTAACCACCATGTAGTCTAATATTTGATGAAATAGATTCTCTCTTTCCCTGCTAGTTATGTATGCATATAATGCTATAATTCTATAAACACATTCTCTCCACCTCATATCTACAACAGTTAACCTTCCCATCCTTACCAGTGCTATTCTAATTTTTTGCACAATACATCTACTCCAAAGCAACATTCTTTTCCTAAGTTCCATATTATATTTCCACCCCACATGTATTTCTGCATTTGTCAGGAATCTTGCATTATCTAACAGAATAACATGCACATCACATTTAGCAGACCATCCCTATCTTTTTTACAGTGTCAGTAATACACTTAACATTTACTGAAAGTACTCTAAAGTTGTCGATTTCCCTTCTTTTTAAATTTAGGGGAAATAGTTTTAAATTTTTGTTTTCTTATTTTTACTCTTTCCCCAGTGAATGTTTTGCCTTTGTTTGTGTACAACTAATCATTGATCCTCAGAATCAGAGTTTTTTTACTGGTTAGAACTTTAGAAATATTAGTATGAATTTCTTCCCCTGTGCTCTTTTCCTGCATGTACCTCCATATTTCATTCTTCTTCTTCTACCGCTTTTTCTTCACCCTTTGCACCCTGTATCCCAGCTTCCTGCTGCCCTTTCCAGTGTACTCAATCCTTCCTGTTTTCATTTTCATTATTTATCGTTTGCTCTTCACAATTCATACAAAGTGCCTTTGCTTTTTTTTTTCACAACCTACATTCAGGTGCACACCTTCTTGATGTATGCCCTTTATCCCCATATTGGTTACATTGTATCTTATCATTAATTAAATGAGAAAAGTCCCACAAATGAAGCATGATTTCAGCAGGCCAGCATATCTTAATGTCTTTTTATGACTATCCAGTAAAAAAAAGATACTTGACAACTATTTCACCATCCTTTTATATCATTCAAAACAGCTTCTAGCCTCCACCCACCATTCCATAAGTTTCTCTCATCACTAGTTGTTACAATATTATCAGCATGTAAAACCCTGAACAGTTACCAGATTGATCCATACATAATATCCATCTATTACAATATAATTTGTTTATTTAATTTACTGTTGACTGAGAGATGATGTACAACAGCAACTTTGGGGGTATCATTTCCATGTCAAAATTTATATACGAGAAATTATTACTTCTGTTCACAGGGCTTGCTACTGGGGCCACTCCCATTTTGCATTTACTTCTGTAACATCAGCTCTTAGGTGACTGAAAATATGGGCTATCTTCAACTCTTTGGTACTCCAAGAAGGGCTAACATGTACAAAAAAATGTGTCAAGATTATGGTCTAAAACTATATGCAGAAAAGTGCAGTATTATGTCCTTTGAAAAAACAAACATCCATGTACCTGCAAAATAAATGACACTCCTCTCAAAATAGATAGGGATATTAGTATGTTGGTGACTTTTGTAGATGGTGAACTCTTCTTTTGCTACCATGTATCTACAGTCTTAAGAAAATCCTATTTATCCTGCTTAATGACCAACAGTATATCTTCCATGCCCAAGGATATTATCATCTCTCTCTAGACCTCTGTTATTAAGCTCATAATAGAGAAAAAAAATGGTCCCTTTAGCTTATGTTTATCCATGCACATGATCTAACTTGAAGCACCCCAAGCTTTCCTCATTAAAAAATAAAGACCCTGATTTCCATGACCTATGTAGAACACCTTAAAGCACTATCAGTATTTTTTCTTCTCTTAGAGACTCCTACTTGTTGATGACTTCCTAGCATAAAAGGCCTCAAATAACTCTTTCATGTTTGATCTCTTACGTGTGTTCAAATCCATAATATCACACATACTTGTAGAAGAGGTTTAAAGTTCCATTGCAATATAACAGTACCTTCTGGCAGGATTGCTACCTCTTCCAAATAATTCCTCTCCTCTGAACAAACTTCCTCTTCATATTAAACAAGAAGCTCTGCCCCTCTTAAAGCACAACCTGGTTACTACTGGGTCTATATCATATCACCAAACATACTATTAAGCGAACGCGTATTAGTCAAACACTAATTAGTGACAACACTAAAGAGCGAATGTTCAAGTGAAATGTTTCACTGGGTTAAAAACCAGTTGACCAACCCAGCAAACCACAGAAAAACATCACCAAACAAAACCCATCATAAAAACATCACCAAATAAAATCCATCATAGTGGGGGGCTGCACCCCCCCATCCCACCTCCACCCCACCCCCAATGTGGGGGGGGGGCTGCCCCCACACAACCCTAACTAAATATACCAAATTTGAGATCACAGTACAGTGTGCAAGAGGGCAAATCTCCGATGATGGCTGACTGGTTGTTTTCCCAGCAAAACATTTCACATAAATGAACGTTCGCTATTTAGTGTTTTTGCTTATTAGTGTTCGATTAATAAGCATCCGCTAAATAATACATTTGATGATATGATATAGACCCAATAGTAAATGCATCTCAGGTATGGTCCCATAAACTCTAATAAATGAGATAACAAGTAGTGGATTTTTACAGACTAGACTATAAAAGATATATCAGTAAACTACCTGGAAATAACTTCTGAAGTTGCAATAACTAAATGTTTCAAAATGTTTCACACCACAAATGCCACATTCTTATTTTTTGTGTGTGTTTATTTTTGTTGTGCCGAGTGCCACTATAGCCAGCTGTAAATCTTAGGCTGGATTCATGTCTCTGGAAAAAAAAGTCAGAGAAACAAATTCTTTATCCCAGCACCACAAATTATATCTTCAAAGTCACATCACACTGGAAGAAAGTGGCAGAAATTCAAACAGTTGAGTCTCAATGGGTTTAGAATATGATGAGTTGAATGTTTCCCTTTTGGCCTTGTGAGTAGAATCTTCCAAATGCATGATATATGCGTCTTTATACAGTGAAGCAAATATATCAATATATTCTTCCACCAAAGTTTTCTCTTGAAGAGTTTCAAAATGATGGCCATCTATTGCTTCCTTCCACCATTCTGAAAGATTTTGTCATTTTCTTTGATAATATTAATTGTCATTTAGTACTTAGCTACACACTACAATATTTGTGCCTCCCAAACTTGTATTGTTTTTTTCTTTTCTTGGGCATCTTTTTATCAACCATTGCCTTTCTTGTATTCTCAGATAAAATGACTTCACCTTTCTCCAACAATGGGGGAACTATGCATACAAATATTCAGTTGCTTCATCATCCTGTTTTTTTCTCCCTCATTTTCTCCTGCCTACCTTCTGCTAAAAGCCCTTGGTCTGTATCTTATCCTTTATTAGTTCCTCACGTTGCCTTCTTTTTTTTCCACCTTTCGTTTCAGACTTATTCATTTGCAGTCCTTATATTTTCTTCCCTCCTTTCTTTGATCTGTGGGGTTATTGAATTACTCAGCTGTAGTTTGCACTTGTTTAATGACATCTTCAGTGGTTTTTGCAGTCGCTAAAAGAAAATGTATTTGAGTACAATGTTACACTTTATTTTTCCAAATGTCTTCCTCATCTTCTTTTGCCACCTATCCTATGACAGTTTTCTGCATAACTGTCCATTTCCTATGACAGTTTTCTGCATAACTGTCCATTTCTCTTCCTACATTTGTTCATTTAATGGCTTCTGTTTATGCTCAAAGAAACATACACATACACACACACAAACACACACACACACACACACACACACACACACACACACACACACACACACACACACACACACACACACACTCGTGTAGTCTTACAGATCTCTTTCTCCTCTTCCACAGCTTGAATCACACTTAGTTTTGTCTCTGGTTCATCCCTGAACACAGCCAAATCCACAGCAAATTCCAGATGTTACAGAAATAAAATTCTGGGAATCTTCCAAGTATGTACACTGGTTGCTTCCTGTTGCTCTAAGGTTTGTTTTATTTGATTTTCTGGATGATAGTTTCCAAGAGTCCTTAATGTTTGAGTGAGAGTTGCGTGACAGGATCATTTTTCTGCCATCTTGGACTAAAGCCCTTGATTTTAAATTGTTCGCAGCAGGGGTTACAGGTCCGATTCTACTACTTCAACATAATGATTGGCATGCATATAGCAATTATTTTTTATTTCATTATTCCACATTGCATGGCATACACATATCAGCTCAGCTCATAAAACTTTTGCATGTTATGTATGTATGAATGACTAAACATGTTCATTGCTATCCACAATTTTATCTATTGTATTCACTGTTACAGCTGTCTTTCATTGATTTCACAATATGTCACCACTCCTTTTCAACCCAGAGACATTTTTATCCTTAAAGTACCCTTGTCTCTCTGCACACCAACACATTCTCAAGCCAGAGAAACAGTAGCAACAGTAAGTCAGTGAACATGACCACGAATGGAACTTACGAGAACTTCAAGTGCTACTTTGGATCAGCTGCCTTAGATCAGCATTATCTTAAGCTAAGTGCACTCACCTCTATCTGTTTCTATCACAAGATTTACTAAAGCCTTATATTCAGTAACAAGTTTTTCATAACTTCCAAGACCTACTGAATTTTTTGTGAGCACTACTTACCATTTGGTGCTCCTCAACTCTAAGTTAAGGAGGAAAAAATGTTCCAACTATGTTTGTTCAGAACCAGAAAAAACAAATGTAGCATACTGCTTTGTACCATTTTGTACAGCTGTAACAAGTGGCTTACTAAAATTACAGTACCACGAACAAATACATCATGAGCAAAGCATGTCAGTCCTCACTGCTATTACAATGTCGACTTTTGGTTTTTAATGGCAGTACTGCAATAAAGCCTCATACTATCTACTGCTTATTGTGTTCCCCATTACCTTGCACCTGGGGTGGCTGCCCTCTTTGTCACACCCTACCTATACCACTAACCACTAATATATTAAAGATACATTTCTGAGTTATTCAAGATAAAGGTTAACAACCAAAGGAAAAACAGAGAGTTTATAACTAAGCACTATTGCAAAATGAAATAAGCAAATAAACAAATGAAAGGAGGGGAATATAGAAAACGTCAAGCATCAGGATCATTCTGTGCCACTTTGGTAGGAGATTCCAGAAACCCTCTGCTGATATGTTAAGAAGTATGACAACATTGTATCTAGATGGAACCTGGGAACCTCCAACAGTCTGAGATTAGATTAACAAAGAGTACAAGCAGGTCAGCACTAGTTAAGAAGTTCCTTAAATTAAAGGAACGCAATGTGTAAAAATCTAAGTAAACAAGAACCAGAGAGGTAACCAGTGCAACTTCTGCAACATCTATTTGATACAGTGATATCAGCATGCCTTAGTAAGAAGCCAAGCAACAGAATTTTGCAAAAATTAAAGTCAGTCAAGCTCAATGTCCAGTAGCCCCAGGTAAAGGACTTTGCAGTGACCCCAACTTGCAGAAATCATCATAATGAATAAGCTTAATCAGTGAGATGGTAGATTGAAGATTAGATGACAAATGAAACCTGGTCTTTGAGGGCAAACCAATTGTCAGTAATCATACCACAATTCTGTACCTTATAAACAAACTGTAGCTAATCACCACTATAAATAATAACCAGCCAAAAATTGGAGTCAGGGACTCATGATTTGTAGTGGAAGTCATCTTGTTGGTATTAAACTTCAAATAATTACTACTAATCTATATGAGGACACATTACAGTTCCAACACAAGTTTATTCATGGCCACCTTAGAGTTTCTTGTGGAAAGAAGAGGTATAAGTGAGTATAACTGAATGTCCACAGCATAAGACTGAACTGTTAAACTCATTCCTTGAATGTCATCCACAGGCAGGAGCCTCTATGTAGTAAACAACAAAGCATGCCAAAGGGTAATGTAAGAAGAACTGAACTGCCTGCTAAATATGACCAGTAAAGTAAGATGCAAAACAATGCATTAAAATACCAGAGATACTGAAATAGTGGGCCAGATGAATAAGTAAAATTTCCAGGCCAATTGTATCAGATACAGAGGAGACATCTAAGAGGACCAAGATGGAGTAACATTGCTGATCTCTTGCTACTATGAGATCGTTAAATACTCTGAAAAAACTTTTCTGTATATTATTCCTAGACTGAAATTTGGACAGGAATTGGTCATAATTCCATTAAAAATCAAACAGGAATCTAGCTGTGCATAGACAACCTTACTGACAAGGGGAAGGTTAAAATGGTCTATATTTATCTAAGTTGTCAGCAACCAAGAAAATTACTAACAGGTAAGCAAGCTACAATACCTAAGCTTCTCTAGAGGTAAGTTATGTGTCATGCCATCAACCTGATATATTCAATAGTAGCACAATACTTGAGAATGCAAAATTGTGATGCAATATTAACTCCACATAAAATGACTGGATGCTCAGAACACAGATGCCATTGCAGTTTTTTCCTCAGAAATGACTGAAAGGCTATATGCATTATAGCATTTTGGAGTCTTAAAGGTGCAAGCACATTTACATATATACTGCATATAAATATATAAACATTGCTGTTATCGAAATGGTTGACAAATGAGGTATAAAAAGATCAACTGCACAATGAGTGCATGCTCATTTGTGTGAATCATATATGGGAAAATTCAGTGTGTTTATCTAATGTAGGTAATTAGGAATCTGCAAGAAAATAAGCAAAGGAAATCTGGACAATGCCAAAAATAGTGCAGTGGTACAAAGACAAATGTTAAATATCATTCTTATAACAAGAAAAATGGATTAAGGAAGTATAGAAATAAACCATTAACTTATAACACCTGGTATAACTCTCACAATCATATCTCAGCAAATCCTAAGGCGATCAGTCATGTTTAATAATAGGAACCTTTCAAAAGAAAGCACTGAAAGTTGCCCTGTTAAATATTAATAGATTAAAAGTTGTAATAAATGTGTGCCATCAATAAAGCTGTTACTGAGACAGATGCCTGATGTCAAAGCCATGGCCTCAAGCTCAATGTCAAAAGTGCATTGTCATCCCTTTTGGTAAAAACTCTGTACCTATGAACTACCACATAGGCTGTAGTCTACTTAACACTGAAAATGTGATGAGACCTTGGGACACAGATGGACAGTAGTCTCTCCTGTGATAATCACATTGCCACAGTAGTCAGGAAATCCTTCTACATGGCACACCTCATCACAAAAGGTTTGTCATCCGGGAAAAAAGAGGTCATTCTTCCCCTCTACTCGTCACTCATTAGACCCATTATAGAGTACAATGCCCCTTTTGGTATGTACCTCACAAGACATCTACAACAACTTAAAAGGCCACAGAAATACCTCACAAAGAGGATTACCGGCCTCAAACAGATGGCATATGCAGACCGTCTCAAAAAACTCCAGCTTTACTCTGTCACATATTGCCTACCCAGAGGCAATCTCTGCCTAACATACAAAGCTATGTCAAACCCAGAGCTTTTGGACATGCTCCACTTAAAGAAATCCCAATCCCTCCAAGCTACATACTCTAGG
The DNA here is from genome assembly GCF_019279795.1 of Protopterus annectens. Lineage (NCBI taxonomy): Eukaryota > Metazoa > Chordata > Ceratodontiformes > Protopteridae > Protopterus > Protopterus annectens. The sequence continues at coordinate 572,087,135 of NC_056748.1, forward strand.
GACTTAAACTTTGTCACCACAATAAACAGAATATGTTGGAGGGATAGATTCCTGTCCCAGAGGCTTCCCATACTCTGGAACAAACTGCCTATCTATATCAAACAAAGCTCCTCATTAGCACTCTTCAAGAAAAATCTTGGTGATTGGATGGGAGATAGGAAATTCACCCCAGGGATCACTTCTGTGGCTCTGCTTGACAGGGGCACAGGAAAATAATTTTCTTGGGTAGCAAAAGCCAGGGTAGCTTTTTGGCTAGGCTTATATAGGCCCTAGGGCCAATTACCTAGTACCTAACTATGAACCTATGAACTTAGTGTATGTCAGTACCTAATAAGGATTGTGTGTCTGCTTGACTGGCATTGAATGATTGTGTTTGCTCACTTATTTACTGCTATTGCTTACTATACATATCCTTTTCATCTTCAGTTTAAGGACCAAGATAAAACTGTACAGTTGTGCTACACCAGTTTGTAATGAATAACAGCATTAAGGTAGATTCCTTTAATATCTTTGGATGGGACTTAACAAGAATCAGCTGATTGAATCTCTTGTCATTCACCCTCTGGAACAAATAATGACCTAATCCTATTTCAAGCAATCACACTTTTAAGATGCCAAGATTGTCAAAAAGCTAAGCAAGTGAACAACTTTTAAAGTTCTTCCTAATGTACTTACTGACTGATTCCCTGTTTCTTTGTATTTTTTTTTCAACAAAAGCAAACCAATCTATGCCATCGATAGAGTCATATCAGAAGGCTAGATTTTTCTTGTACTTTTTACTGGCTAGTTTGTCTGTGTGACCTTGTTACACATTGTTTTAGTTTTTTAGTTGGGATAATTTGCAGACACCCTAATGGTTATGGATATCAGCTGGGTGTGACAACCCTGTGTTTCCAAACGTTGGCCAAACAGTTCACTTATGCTATGCTGATGATGTCATAAGAAGGCTGAAACATGCATGTCCACAGCTAGTAGGGTTTGGCATTATTGGCCTGAATTTGTCCATTTCAGGCTTAAAAAAAGTCAACAGCATTCAGAGCTGCCATATAGCTGAAACAACAGATGTCCTTAAGGGGTCATTTACATATATACCATGTGCCTCTAATACAAGATGTTTAAGGAATCACACAGTGGCGACTCTAGTTTGGCTAGTTTTTCTTGTAGTTTTTACTGACTGGTTTGTCTGTGTGAACTTTTTACTCATTGTTTTAGTCTATTAATGAAACTTAGAAAAAAGAGCTAGCATGACTGCTGCAGGGGTGTCAATTCCATATGTAACCATTGTCACAAATAAATGGGTTTGATAAGTTTTTCAGCTACTCAGTTTATGCATTTTACCAGTTATAGCTCTCTGCAAGTTATAAAGCATTCACCTCCAGTTTATGCATAGACTCTACCATCCTGCCTGTGCAACCAGTCATTATAATTTTTCTAAATTCACAGCAAGATGGGAGAAACTAAACAACTTCACACACTACTCAAAGAATTTGCAATCAGACTAATGAGCTCCTAATCTTATTTTACTATGCATTCCACTAATCGACTACATGTTAACTCTACCTTTATCTGGAATTACTCACCACACCTGCATATAATTACTATTCCTTCTTACTCTTATTCTCAACCTCTTATAATTAAGATTACATTTTCATTCTAGTTGCATTTTAACACACACACCTGCACATAAAACATTTGTAAATATTGTATACACTGTGGTGACACTGCTTAATTTTTCCTATTATTCTGCTTGCTATAATCACATTCTTCCAATTTTAACTTGATGACGATGACTTAATCACATATCTGCTATTGTAACTTACTGTTCTCTATTGCCCTTGTGACCCAACTTGTACCTAGAAAGTGTCTTTGAACCAGAGCATCTACCAGGTTAGCAAATGTACAAATAAATAGAACTCAAACCTGTCTTAATTACAGTAAAAGAAAATAACTTCAAATAAAAAATACAGACAGTCATAAATGGCATTGCCAGCAAAAAGTCCCAAAACTGTAAACTGCACTAAATTAAAGTAAGAAAAAAAGAACACTAGCAATAGAATGTGCCTGTATGAACACAACACGTAGTATATTGATAAAATAATTTGACAAGATTACTTGACACTATTAAAAAGAGATTAAAATGACTTACCCCAGAACAAAGGTAGAAAACTGGCTAGAGCCAGAAGCATAGAGAGACAAAGCTCTGGCTATGGCCCAGGCAGACAGTGTTTAGATAAGCACTTGACAGCGTAGGTAGAGAGGAAGGGCATATTTCTCATATATCCACAATATTTGTACATAACACAAGTAAATAAACTTCAAATTCTGTTACTCTTAGGGTTTTTACATGTATTGTCCATGCATAATTTTAATAAACTTTGAATATTTTGACAACTCTGTTTAAAATTGCATGTGATGTCTGGTAATAATATTGACAACTACACAAAATCAAGTAAAATGTTTTCACTTGTTCCACAATATATTCTTTAGCTGCCTAACATTTAAACTGAATCCAATGCTTATTCTTTGACCACTATCACTAGTTTAATAATATTTATAGAACCTTCCCTCAATGAAATAAGTATTGAGCCATAAATATTTTTCTACATTCCTTTACAGCTGCTAATGTATTATCAACAGCTTGTTTGATATAATCTTGAGCTTGAAACATATGAGTTAGTTCAAACCTACAAAAATTAAAATCAGTCTTGTTACTAGTTACTGCGCTTATAAAATTGCTTTCCTATATAATCTAGATCCAAAAATAAAAAAATCATCTTTCCCTTTATAAATAATAGTGTCCAAACCAAACAGGAAATCTTGTCAGAATCGACATTCATTTTAAATGTCAAAATTCCATAAGTTGATCAGCACTACAACTCCACAAGATAAACATGTCATCTATAAATCACAGACTTACCTTCATATTGCTAAAAAATACACTATTATGAACACACTTAATTTCCTAGTCTGCCATAAATACATTTGCAAACACACACGACAAAAAGACTTTCATAGCAGCTTTTGCTACTTGTTTAAAATATTGCCCAAGAAATGAAAAATAGTTATCCAACACCAATGATAATAACTATTCAGCCATCTTTAACAGTGAAGGTAATAAACATCCAGTGCCATTAATAAAATGCTTGCTATTTTCAGTACCTTCTTCCTGCAGAATGACTATATTGATATTTAGCATCATATGTCAGTAAAGCTATACTGTCATCATGATAACATTGTTTCCATTTCATTAAAAATCAAAAGTATTTTTCACAAATAAAATAGTATGTAACATCATCTTCAAACTCTTGGCATTAGGATCAATTTTCAAACTTTTTGCTGTAATGGTTAAGTCTGATAGAGGCATTACTCATAAGTAAATGCACTTTCAGGATACAAAATATCTGAGGACTAACTGCATTATTAGTCAAACAAAAGTTAAACATTCCCTCATTCATTGTTTCATTAATCAACATATCACTTAACACCAAATAATCTAGTTTATGAGCATAAAAACATATTTCTTAAGGACTGCTTTAAATCTTTCATTAAAAATCAACATATCTAACATTTTTTTCACAATGCATATTATTGTCTGTGATTAATTTGACTGCATCTTTATCTAAGTTCATATATGTCTGACTGATATCCCTCATTAATTTGTTCAGTGTACTTTTTCTGATTTCCAACCTGATTAAAGTTTTTTTATGCAAACTTGGTTTGGAAAGATTTATTTTATTTATTAATCCATTTGTTGAGTGGATTGATCTCAGTAGCCTAGTGATCTCTTTTCATGGGAGACCAGAGGTGGTGCTTATACTACTAGGGGAGATTTGACTTGGGCATCAGGGAATGTCTCCTACTCTTTTCAGTAGATGCCATGGGACATTTTTACATCCACTAGAACTACCACCAACTCTAGCAAATGGAACTTCTGTATAACATCTCATCTGATGGATGGATATCATAACAAATCAGTTGCCTAATTTCATACTCAAGCACTCTTTGAAATGCATGAATATGAAAATTGACTACAGGATTAAATAAACCTTTTTTTTTCCAGAACTGGTTCATCCCTACCATTAACAGTATCATTATTCATCAATGTCATTAAATTAAACTGCTTTGTATATAGTTTCTCTGCTTTTATTGTTCTAATAGTATAAGCCATATCTGGTTAGATATCAAAGTAAACCCTTTTGCAACCGTAATAATTCTTCATTATTCAACTCTTTGCTAAAAATATTAATTCATTTAAACTGTTTATTGTGTTCAAACTGCTGTCTATGGTCTTTCTCATTGTCAAAGATTCCTCCAACCCTCACTAATCTCTTCAGTGATCTGATAAGTTTGGGATCATATTGGACTCTGCTTAGAGGATACTGATGTTGTGCCAATTGCCAGTCGAAAAATATCTTTTCTGTTGAGATCCTCTTCTGTTTGGTGGATTTCTTATATTTTCTGCTCCTGACATTACCTCTACATACACCTTGGCCTCCTGTTTTTGTTAGTGGGATTTTTATTGGCTGTTGACTAGTCTTGAGGACAGGTATAAAGGCAGCACATTGGCTTGCTGGGAGTTACAAAGTACACTATCACCTTGGACCTCTGTGATGATGCAGTAGTGAACAATGAATTCAATTAATCAGGAGTAGAATGTAGCATCAGTTGAGAAGAGAATGACAAGGAAAGGTCTAATGGAGTGTCACGCGAGGCACTGAACATACTCATAAAATAACTGAAAAAAAACAGCCAAACTTCAAAACCAACTTCTGACAAACAAATAGCTAAAAAAAAGATACACAGGTACTGTGTGGTATTATATATATTAAAACTGGTAAATGCTTTTACACAAACTTGGGAATTGGCATAATGTTTCAGGTGTTTGCCTCATAGATGCAAGATATAGAGTTTGATGTTCCCCTCTGAAGGAAAATCGGCTAGGCTTAAAATGGCCTGTAAGGGCAGCAAGCAAGTACCTATATATGAACCTATGGACAACATACAACAGGGCTTTACTAGATACCATTCTAGATGAAATTCACTTCTAAGTACAAATTAATTAAAATCAATATGTCAATTAATTAAAGACACAGTACCATACTTCAATGCCTAAGCCTCTAATATAGGATTAATAGAATTTACCTAATTTAAACCTAGAAAAGAACTGGCTGCCAGTTATAATCATTATTCAACTTTTTTCTAAAAATAATTATCTATCAATATCTCCTCTCTCATTATTAGAGACCATTTGAAATAAAACAAAACAAGACATTTTTTTAAACCATGGCAATTCTTGCCATGCCTATATAATGCATTATATTATTCTTCCTTTTAATAGAATATAAATGGTCTTCAATTATTTCTTGTACCTTTCTACTGGTTTTGTTAATGTGAAATGCTCAGCAATAATTGTACATTGCCACATCAATAACATTTTTCAGAATTGCCAATATACATTTAGCCCCATAAAGTCTTTCAGTAATTGTATGAAAAAATAGAAACTGTTACTCATATAGTGCACATACACTCATTAAAAAATCAAAAGTATATATCACATGATGATGAAAGTTATTTAAAATAGGATGTCAAGGAAGTTAAATCATATCTAAAGCCATGACTGTGGATTCAGTTTTCTATCTTCTTGCTATAATGTTAGCTTAGTTGCGCTTATGGTATACCAAATTTTTGGGGAATTACCAGTCTAGCAACCATACAGTAGTCATAAATCTAGTTAGTCACCATTGCATTAATTAATATAGATCACTTTTCTTCTGACCATTAAAACTGTCTCACAGGATCCATCCATTCCCCATCTCAATGGCATTGGCTTCTCTGTTTTGGATTCACTCACACCTGGGCAAGGGTTGACCTATATATCATACTGCTTGGGCTATGAAGAGTGGCCTTAATGTGTGCTATTTCCCATGATAAAGCAACTAAGCCCATTGAGTGTTCTCCCAGCCTGCCTCAAGCCTGCCATACCCTCAGAGCTCTAGCCTCTACCAGAGCCCAACAAGTACTGTTCCTATGATTCCTCCTATCTAGGATGGGTACACACAAACATCCTCCATTCCTTGCTGTCATATACCCAACTCACTCACAAACTCAGGTCACATGGGTTATGGTCAGAGCTTTATCCTTCTACGTCACCAGTAAGGCATAGGTGAATAAAGTACTATGTTCAGTAGATTATGTAAAATCAAAGCCACTAATAAAAAGTATTTAGAAACAAGGCTTCTGAAATGAATCCTGCAATAAAGTAATTAACTTCTTGTATTACGGAAAATATATTAAACAAGAACAGTATGAGATAATATTATGAAAAGTATACTCAAATCATGGCTACCTAGACTGATACATAAATACTAAAAAACAGTTGTTACCATGAAAAAAATAATCAGTAGATTCAAATGAGGTTTATTTATAGGATGATAAAGCAAGAGATATATTGACTCTTTTTCAAATAGCAATACATTTTAAATACTTATTTTTTCAGAGCTTGCAGATACATTTCTATTGGTATTTTGGAAATACGCCTCATTTATTGGAGATGGTATTAACAGTGCTTGTATACCCAAACAAGGTGAACGGTAACAAAAGCAATTCTGTGCCATTTTATATAGCAAATATCACTTATCAGGATTAAACCATGCAGCCATTCTAGCAGCATAAAATACTTGCATGAGCAGGGCAAAACCCAGCAATATTTGTCAGTAACTAGTTGATGTGTTTTACAACAGACTGGCATTGAAGTACAGACAATACATTATTTGGAACATAAAATACATTCTTTACATCTCTTATTGTGCACATCCTAAATATATTTCCATTGTATGATGTTATGCTGAATATGTTCTATCAAACTGGTTGCTTTGCATCAAAATAAATAACAGCTTGTTCTTTGAGGTGAGTGGCACATATGATATAAAAACAGGTATTTTTTTTTCTTTTATCCTATAATTACTTGTTTAATTCTACCAATAGTCATATTAGGTAACTGTTTAATATTGACTGACATATCTAAGTGCTAATTTTAGTTTCATTCTAGAGTTTTCTGCAGCTCTTTTCTACATCCACAGTGTGGGACCCATGTATTTACTTTTGTCTTGTAATACTTATTAAGGTAATTAAACATGATAGTGAAACCAAAAATTGATCTTATGTCACAACAAATGGCATGTTTGAGCCATAAATGCAAGTATCTTGTTTTTTATACCTATAAAAATCTAATAATATATTTGAATATGCACCTTGGAGTGAATTACTACGCATGTAAGACTGTTCTTTTTTCAGTAGAGAAAAGAGTTTGGGTACCTGATTGCATCTATGAAAAGTTGTAAAGTAAGGTAATTTGAAAGTTGTCACCAACCAAAATCATTAGACTAGATTTATGTTGTAGCACCACTTCTGATCAGAGTTTTCTCAAAGCAAATTTTGTTGCACTTTTTAAGTTATAATTCACTAACATAAGCTTTTTCTTTCTATTCTTATTCTATATCTGCACCTCAAACAGAACTATTCCTTTCCTCATTGCAAAGCTATAGATCCTACTTCCATTACAGGACTGTAACAGGAAACACTGTTATGAATACTGTTTAATATACACAGTTAGTTGCACTATAGCTGCAGACAAGCAATGTCTTATTAAAACCGAAACCCATAAATACCACTGTATTGTAAACAGCAAGCAAAGCAGACAGACCATTAATTCACAAAGTGAGCAGTATATAAACAATTTCTGTGGACACCAAAACACATTTTTGATATAATATAAAAACAACAATTGCAGTGAGTAACTTATCAAATGGTTTATAAACACCTATTTGCCATACAACACATGATTCTGAGGCTTTACTTTGTGGACTTATTATCTCAACTGCATCCTCAGGCATGTTAAATATTTTAAACACTTTTCTTTGCATGCTGTTTTGCATGAAATATATATTTTTTGGATGTTATTAGTAATTTCTTAAGAGTTGGGATAACTTTCATTGTCTCAAAACCTCTAAAAGTTCAGTACTGCTGTAAGCAATTGTTATTGACAGTTATCTACATTGAATAAGAATTATAGGCGCAATTATTAATTGTCTTATGATGTTATTGCTTCATGATTGCAGACTGAATCATATCAAGTATCAGCTTTTCAGACTTGTTTAACAAGATCAGCATTGGTGGCATTCATCAACAGCCAAGTTCTCCATGCTGTGCATTCTTTATGAGAACAAAGTCCACAGTGTCAGGTATGTGGGTGTTTTGCCTCATGTACTAGTTTATTAAAACAGCAAGTTTAAAGGTTCCTATGTTTGAAGAATAAACTCAAAGCCTATTTCCCATCATGCAACCTGATGCTATGGTTCCCATCTTTGAACTTTTAGACACCCAAGGGCATAAATCTGAACTGATACCTTTAGGCATCTTTTATTGGGGATATCTTTTTGTTATCATCAAAGTGATTCAGCATCTACAAGTTATTTACCAAATTAATCCTGACTATACAAAATTAAATAATCATGCCTTGAAATGTCTTTGATATTTTTAAAATGCTGAAAATATATAGGTTATTAATATAAATTCAGAAAAGCCCTTTGGTTTTGGAATATGTTGCAGTACTTTTTTGTATATATAAATGTTCACTCGACCGTGACTCAGTTTTATGTGACTTCACTTAACAATGTTGTTACTGTTAAAGATATTACTGTAAACCATAAAGCTTCTTGCCATATATCAGTATATTGCAGTACTCTTCTCTATAAGTAACATTTTTCTTCTCTTTTTCCAACTTTCCTTATGTTAGCATTAACCCAAAAACAATCAAACATGCAGTGCATAGGGTCACAACCACTGGAACATGTTTGCCCATTGATTGCTCTATTTTCCAAAGTCACTGTCATTCCCTGAATACTTTAGTTTTCATTTTGTCTTCATAACAGTTATGTTTCTTCTTTCCTTTTTCTTATTCATCGCAGTAATCTGACACGGTAGTTTCACATTTCCCTAGTTAGTGACTAAATTAGCTTGTGGTAGACTATAGCAATTATCTATTGCCCCCAGGCTTGTGTCTGTTCATCTAGCTGATGTGTTGGTTAAGGTGCCTGTTGCAGCACTTAATAGCTGACTGATGCCGTGATGTTTGGTTAGACTTCATAATGACTTGGGTTTAGATACTTTATATTTTTTTATTAAATGCTATGAACATTCTGAATATGATAATTACTGCCATACTCAAAATTACACTTTCTTGTTTTTCTGGTGCTGAAAGCATTGTACCTTTATCTCTTCTTTCTTAGTTTAACTTTGCTAATTATAATTTTGTGAAGTTCCCACTGAAAATTCTTGCCTAGTACTGGGCATAGAAATTAGCTGTCCAGTTGTACCAAACCTTGAGGAATGCAGTGAAGACTTTAAGGTTTGGTCATAAGGTCAGTGCTTTGGCATGTCATCTACTTTCCTGTTTTGCCCTTGCATGTCACATATCTTTTTTTTTTTTTTTTTGAATACTTCCAGTTACGTTTAAGCCCTTTTTATGTTATTTGTTATTCCATTTGTACTTAGACACAAGACAACATTTAAACTGGTTGATTTGCATTGCAGTTATGGGGCATGATGGATCTTGGTAATCATTCTGAAGCAGTACATAAAACGTCATGGCGATAACACTGAGTCATTGTCCCTCTAAGTGATATGCACATGTCTTTGCTCAGTTTTTGGTTTTCTCCCTGTCAAAGACAGCAGCAGTAATATTTTACATAGGTAATTTCTACCACATAATTGCTCTAGGCAGAACCTCTAGACATAGAGGTTGTTGCTGTCAAAGCAGAACCATTTTCCTCTTGTCATTTCTTTCAAAGATGAAGGAAAATATTTCCCTTAGCCTAAAGCATTTAGAGTCCAAACACTCTACCACAACATTTTGTGACTAAGCGTGCCAGTGTCCTTCCATTTTAGTGACAGTACAGTGGTCCCTTGAGTAGTACAAGCATCCGCTGATATTTGGGAAAGTGTCATGTTTTTGTTACATAGCAAACTGTCATATTGTTGTTGGCATAAATCACAACACTTCCCAGAGTTGTGATTTCCATGTTTGCTACAAAATGTCACCTGCGTAACTGACATGTTTTGTTTTGCTCTAAGCAACTTATTACTAAGATATTCAAATATCTTTGATATTGATGTTGCAATCCTTAGTGGAAATAAATCATTACACAGTACCACTTTGCCTGAGCTAACCACTGCATTTCAAAGCATAGTATTCATGAAATATGTGTCTATCTTTCTGGATAAGTGATTTATTTTATTTTCAAAATAAATGAAATGGTTACATAAAAAGCAATTTGATATTCACAAATCTTTTCTATTTCTGACATGTTACACTGAAATACCAAACTCCATATCTACTGTATCTGAGTACATATATTCAGATAAACCAGATAGACACAGCAGTTAATGGCACATGTATTCACAACACTTGTATATCGTCTGAAATCAACAGAAACATTACTGATATTATTATATGCAGGCTATTTTGTGTTTTATATCAACTGATTTCATTATTTGTGATGTCATAATGTTAATTTGAAAAAAAATAGATATTGTAATATAAATCTGCCATAATCACCTCAAATGATTGTAATGCATGATTAAAGGGCTAGCAATGCTCAAATATGGCCTAGTTCTTGTTTAGTCTAAGAATAAAAACTGTCCATTGTTGCTTACTACATTTTGATATAAAAATTATGACAGATCGTCTTAGCACTAGCATACAGTGCTTTACTATTTGTGATGGGCAGTGAATGCTAGATTTGGGTTCCGAATGTTAAAATGTATTCTAACTTAGATTCAGAAACAAGTTCTCTCTCAGTCAAGAAATGGTATTTATTTATTTTAGTTATGTGACATTTGTTTACCAGGAAAGTTTGACTGGATAACACAGGATAATATCTCATTTGCAGCAGAGGCCTGTGGGGAAAACTCCACATTGACATAATCTGATTACAGTTAAATAAAGTGATTACAAAGAGTAATACAGAAGAATGACATATTAACAAAGTAAAAATTCAGCTTCAGCTCATACGGTGTGAACCTATACATACATACATAGTGGAAATATTTGGGCAGCTATAACAAACTGAAAAAGAACATTGTCACTAGATAAAGTATTTACAAGTTGTAGTTGATAAAGATGATACATTGAGTACACTCTTTGGAACAGAGATGACTGCATAATATAGCCTAGGCAAAAATATATTCGATCTTTTGTCTAAGAAATAGATTTTACTAATTCCTTCTTTCTGAACACAAAGTATGCCGGTAGCAGAAAGACAGAGGGGCTAGTTCATCCTAGGGTATAAGTACAAAGAATGTAGCCACTGTTGTTTGATGATCTTGTATAGTTTTACTTGTTATGCCAGTATGCATTTCTTATTAAATACTACATATATGGTACTATATTTATTACATATGCTCCAATATCATTGCTACATCAAAGACTGTAGCAAACATTGTTATATTGCAATGTGTTCAACCAGAGTTTAATTTATTTTTTGCTCACAGGTAAGTACTCAGCTAGCTGCCCTGGAGGGCCATTTTAAGCTTAGCTAATTTCCCTTTTTGTGCTCATATTAACTTATCCCAGTTGTTATTTTGTCTCATCACATTTAAATCAATTACTTTACCTTAGCAGAGTAAAAATAACTTCTCATGCAGTGTATAGAAATTTAGCACTTCACGTTTAACTCAGACAGCCTTTTCGCAAAATGGTTCCTCTGCCTCAGAGCAAATTGCTACTCTGTTCAATAAAAATATAGGAGAGTTGATTTAAGGAATGCATTCTTTTTGCTCTGAAAACTGAATCTGGCGACTCACTTTAATTTTTTACAGAAGGTAGTGCAGGCCCTTTTTTCATACAGTGGAAAATGAATGATGGAACATAAGGATGAGTAGCACTTTCAGAGCTGCTGGGGAATTTGGGGAATGGTTCGAAGTTCTGATAGGATTCATGTGAGCTTCATTCAAAAAGGCAGATATGTATGTACAAAAAAAAAAAAAAAAAAAAAACTGAGAAATGGTGTAAGCACTGAGGAAGAGTAAAACCTCAGCAGTGAGAAGATGCTTTCAAAGCTCAATCAACAGGTGTTCTCTATTTATGGAGCAACCTATATTGGCAATAGTTAAACTACTTGCAATAATGTTCACATCTGATCCCACAAATGTAGATAGTGAACTAGTCATTCAGAACTATTTGCTGTTTTAAGACATGGATTACTTACACTTCATTATTTAGCTTAGTTGTATTCATATAAGCCTATTTCTATCTTTACGGCCTCCATGCTGTTCCTGTCACCAGAAGTTTCAGTTTATCTGTAACCCATGTATTACTACTCTATTTTCATCCCATTGACATATTTACTTTATTATCTCTACTACAGAATACATGCTGCATTATTTGTTCACACTTCCAGAAGAAGAATGGTTAAAACTGATATTTAATGACATATTTGGTATTTAAAATGAATATTTTAGATTCCACATATACATCTTTATAACACTGGCTACTTTTAACATATGTCTTGATATCAACAAAATATTTTCAACAGGTGTGATCACTTGTTTTCTTGTAATATATGCCAATTAAGGGATTTGCACCTTTTATTCTGGTAGGAAGATAAATATGTTTTGTTGTAGTACAGGGTGGCACACAAGTAGCAGTGTATGTGCATGTGTTCACATTATTCTTAAGAAGATTGCATACAATATATAAAAAAATGGAAGTGTGTATGTACGTATGTGTATGTACAGTATATGTGTGTGTGTGTGTGTAGATATATATATATATATATATATATATATATATATATATATATATATAGTTATATTTACCCCTCTCTGTGTATACATATAGCTATACATATAAATATCCACAAATACACACAGATATATGCATTGCATGTGAGATTTGCTATACAATAACTGATATTGGTTGCTAAAGCATCACCTCCTGCTCTACATGCATACTTCAACAGTCATGGGTTTCTTAGTTTTCATGCACGATGCTGGATAGAACATATTCTATACAGCCACCTTTTGGTGACATATGGTAGTAATTTATTAGCATTTTTACAAGGTCTAAGAAATACACTAAAACACTTAGTTAACATTACAAATTTCTTGATATCATCTTATTTAACCATTACTTATTTCATGATGTCAGCAAAACATTTGAACATATGTGATTATTTGTTTTCTTTTTCTCTTTTTTACATGCCAATTAAAGAAATTGCCCCTTTTATTCTTGAATGAAGACAAAAAAATGTGCTTGTTTGTGTGTATATGTGTCTGTCTGTCTGTCTGTTATCTTATTTTTAAGAAGACAATAGCCACTGCAGACATTTTTTAAAAATGGAAGTGTGTGTGTGTGTGTGCGTGCGCATGCGCGCACGTGCACGGGGGCGCATGTGTGTGTGCATTTGTAAATACCCATGTTTATACCGAGATATAGATATATACTGTAGATAAATATTCACACACACACACACACACACACACACACACACACACACATTAATTTACAACATTTACTACACAGTACAACATATCATTTGGTAAATCATCACCTCCTGCTCTGCATGCATATTTCAACAGTCATGGATTGCTTAGTTTCAATGCATGATACTGGATTAGAGCATATTCTAAAAAGCCAACTTTTGGTGACAAAAGGTAGTAATTTATTAACATTTTTACACGTTCTGAGAAACAGATAAAAAAGTATTCAGTTAATCATTGCATATTTCTTGATATCAGCAAAAGATTTTAACAGATCTGAGTTACTTGTTTTCTTTTTTCTTTTTTAATATGTCAAATAAGGGATTTGCACCATTTATTCTGGTATGAAGATAAAAAAAAATGTGTATGTGTTTATGTCTGTGTGTGTGTGTGTGTGTGTGTGTGTGTGTGTGTGTGTGTGTGTGTGTGTGTGTATATTCTATATATCTTTATATTCATCTGTATAGAGATATATCCACACACACACACACACACACACACACACACACACACACACACATACATATGTGCATATGTAAGAGTTGGTACATACTACTACATATCAGTTGTTAAATCATCACCTCCTTCTCTACATGAATACTTCATAAGTCATGGGTTTCTTAGTTTTAATAAATGATACTGTGTAGAGCATATTCTATATAGCCACCTTTTTCGGACATATGGTAGTAATTTATTAGTATTTTACAAGGTTTAAGAAATAGACTGAAGCAATCAATCATTACGTGTTTCCAGACCTGCAGACACGACACTAAATGCATTACACAACCAGTAATAAAAATGAAAAGCATGGCAGAAGGACTTTGCATAAAATTTTGTAAATTTGATCAACTTCACCCATATTATTTGTTGCCTTCCGTCAATATCATGCCATCAAATAGCTGCAGCACTATATGCATGAACTCCTTTTTAACCTCAGTGGAATAGCAAGCAGAAGATGCCAGGCACATTCGGATATACAGTTACACTCAGTAAGTACAATACAAAAGTGCCAAAAGTATATAAAACAGTTTCTTCAAAACTCTCAAGATTATAGGAAACCATTAGAAATAAATATGGAGATGGCAGATGTGTTTGAATGTATAGATCAATAAATGTATAAATGAAAATAAAATGAAATCCTGTCAAATACACCTTTTGCATACCACATAACTGGCTGATAGCATATAAATATGTAACAAGAATGTAAGAGAAGTACTGCAAATCTGCTGTAAGCCTAGATACATTTCTTTATCTTTTACTATTACAATTGCCTTTTGGCTTATTTCCCATTCATTTAACTGCTGCACACCTTACTAGTGATTTTGTTATGCATAGTTTGTTATATGTTACGCAATCTTTCTAGAGATGTTGTTTTATTTCACAATAAATTTTATTAATAACTTGCATAAAATTTATAACTGTACTTGCTGTCCAAATAGCATGCAGCAGTGATTATACATGCACTACTGTATCTTCATCCCGTAGCTCTCACCCTCTTCTCCCTCTCCCCAAATCTGGAACAAAGCCACAAATAACCAAATCAAGGACACTTTTTAAATACTGGAACTGCTGACTTAGAAAGGTGACAAAATAAGATGATATGGATTAAGATGCTTTAAGCAAAAGAAGTATTTAACTTCAATAATTCTCAGTACCTGCTGAAGTAATCCGATGAATTTTCTCAAAAATCACCAAATTATAAGGATAGAGGAATATCTGAAATTATAAATAGTTGATACTATAGGTAGTGTCCATTCTTTGTAATATGTTTTTGTGATCTATTTATTTTTGACTTCACTAGCATGAATTATGTTTTGAAGACATAATGAAATGTAACTATTTCTAGGTGCCCATAATATGAAATCATGATTGAAGTTCATTGCCCGATGGCAATCTTTCTAAATGTGTTTTATTAAAAAGGTTAAAAATATTTTTGATTGAAACGGATATAAAACAGTGTTATTTTCTGAAGTTTGCCTACTTTTCTTAAAATGTTTCCTTTATGTGAGCAACCAATTAAATTGCCAAATTTCAGACTTGTATAGTAGAATATGTATGTTCTTTGATTGTTGAAATTAAAACAAACAAAAAAAAAAAAACAACAATATAGATACACTTATAGGTGCACTTGCAGATACAGATATAGATGGATAGACAGATAAGAGATATTGCGATATGACTGGACAAAACTGAATGAAGATAGAAACAACATTTTTAGTAGTTGCAAAATCCTTCTGTCTGAATCCTGTGGTAATTTAAAACATTAGTTTCAAGAGACAAACTCCTCCCATTCCTCTGCACAGACATCTAGACGTACTATAATTAAGATACTTCATTCTTATCTTATTTTTTCTAGATATGGCCTGTTAACAGAGAACAGGAACATTTACATAAATTACTTAAATTAGTGCTAAATGAAATGTGATGGTCACAGCACATTCATACTTTCTGCACAGACTTGCAGTACTCAGATTATTGTTATCTTTCGCTCACTCTCAGCCACACATGCGAGCATGCGCACACACACACACACACACACACACACACACACACACACGCACACACACACACAAAGTGGGAAGTAAATTAAAATAATCTACCAGTAAAAAGAAATGCAAATGATCTAATGTCTTTTCTCCATAAGATCATTGACAAAAAATACAAGATGTGTATTTGAGTGCAGTTAATAAATAATCACTTGGAACATGAAATGCACTATATCACTAGATACAACTATATAGAATGCATTCCTTCTTTTATAAGTGTGTATTAGAGCCATTCATGATAGTAACCATACTGTGTGTGACAAGGATGTTTAGGATGTTATAACTCACTGGTATTGTTCGCATCCCTGCAGATTAATTCATATGTTAGATAAAATCAATGTTTTTATGTGATCATAGTAAATTATTAATCTACACAAAATGATATTGTCAAGTGGCATACTGCATGAGATTCATAAATTTTATGACTTGCCATGCAGAGAAACAATTACTAATTATGCTATATGCAAGCATCTGCTCACACATTAACTTTTGCAGCAAACAAGAAATCAAAAGAGTTAAGATTTCATGTATTGTAGGCACTTTTAATAGTAGAGGTTCTCATTTAATGAACTATATTTGCAACCTTTAAAGACTGAGCCTGAAAAAATGATGCCTTCTTTTCAAGCAGATTGCATTCAATCATTGGCCACATAGTGCCACCAAAAGGCAAAAAGTGAAACAGCACTAAAATGTTGACCTTTATAAAGACAGCTAAGGTTATGCACATAATGTTTAGTTGTTTATAGAGCTATCAGGAAGTTTGAAACAGTATATTACTGATTCGCAAAATACGTTTTAAATACATTTTGATATTTTGAAAGTTTGAAATCTAGGTTATTCTATGCCAATTAAGATGCAACTTTAATAATCTTAGCCAAGTGGTCTTAAAAAAACACAGCTGTAGCTTGAAGCAAAAAGAACTAAAATGAGGTGATTCTCCCAAGCCTCACCTAGTGAGTAGAGTATTGGCTATGCGTGAGAATAAGAGAATGAATCGATCGCTGCAGTAGGTTGATGGCTACTGGTCGTTTTGATGGATATGACTGAAAAAAAATAGTCCAGATTGTTTCACAGTGGACCTCAAACCATGTCAGCTAAAACCAAAGAGACAAAAAAGTGACAGCTGCTGAGAGTACACTGCAGGCAGTCAATGGTTCCTGTGATTTATTGTTCCATCTGCCTTGCCGCTGTGAGGACAAGTTTCCCCTGATTTGGTTAAAATGAAAAGGACCTCAGAGAGCACAGCACATTTTTTGAAAATGTGGAGAAACTATTTTTTATTTCTTGATTTATGGCCCCTTTTCAGAGTAATTTTTGCCTGATTGTTTCCTGGTAACATTTGCAGATAACTGCAAGAGTCTCAAACAAAGAGCTGGGAAATAAATACAATGAGCAGCAGATTTCCTTTCAGTTTATGAACAAATATCCCTGAGTTTTGTCATTGTCCACAAGGTGTATCACTCTTTTTGGAAATTGTCAATATTTAAATGACTACAATGTAGCAGTCCACCAAATGATGTGGTAGATACTAAGAAGCTGTTCTGGATAAAACTTTATTCATGTTAGTTATTTTTGGGACATTAACATTTCATGCTTACATCTGTTTTATATGCAAACAGCAAAACATCTGACATGTTCTTTCGGCAGTCCTTTTACTGATACTGCAAAACTTGAATTTTGTGTCGAAAGGCATACTTGACTATTCAATATAGCAAAACACAAATATTCCTCTTTGGCTGGAAAAGAAAAGTAGAATTCAGCAATTATGTTTGTCAGTGGTCTGTGATAATAAAATATATTGTATTGTAACTGTCATTAACATTTTGATACATTTCCAGTATGTTCATAATAAATAATGATTAAGCTAGCCATAGCTTACTAAATGTTAAAATAAAATACACGATATCTGAATGAGTGATGTATTGGTAATGTATCACGCACAGTAAATAGTGGCTAGTACAGAGTTAGGACCTTAAAAATCTCTTTATCCCAACAAATAATATAGCATACTACTTAAAGTATGTGAAACAACATCTTAAAACAACTTTAAACAAGACAAATATTCTTAAATTCTAATAAAAGTTTACTACAAATCAATAAATATTTTACAAATTTCCTATGGAATTGGCAGTTAGTTTTGACAGAAAGTTCAGTTCTCATTTTTTCATACATAGTCCCACATATCCTAACCCCCCTTCAGCAGGCATTTCCCATACGAAGGATCCTCTGAGCCACTTAGCCCTCGTTTGGTGTCAAAAGCTGCTGTGTGTCCTGTTTCAGGATGTTAGTTTTACTTCTAAAATGTTTCCTGGGTTTGGGAAAGTATTTTTTCTTTGCCTCTTTGTATGAAATAGTATGCTTCAATTTAAAAATGTCTGCCTGTCATAGGAAAGAAATTACCTTGTGACTGTTGTTGTGAATTTTCCTCCTTTCTGAGAACTTTAAAAGTTTTAAGTCTAGTAGTTGCCAAACATTGATTAATATCACTTCCTGCTTCTTTTCATATTATTCAAAACAGATTTCCTGGTTATGCTTCTCTCATTTGAGGAAAACCTTTCTGACCATTTCATGTATTGTCCTGTGCTATAACATGTGGCAACCTCAAGTCTGCAAATTGTCTTTCACAAACTGCACCATTTCAGAGACTGGCTTTAAATAATATCAATCTAAATTAATGCTGTTCAAAATCCAAATGCAGAAAGCTGCTGTTACATCATTTAATGATAACAAGACACTACATGCTATATACACGTCTAAAACACTTTTCTAGTTCTTGGCTGCATTAACCCTGGGGGCACAATGTTTTGTATAGTTTGTCCAACTACTCGGCATATTGCATTGATTAACACTTCATATCAGCTGCAAGCCTGCATGAAACTCTAGATCATAAACATATTAACAAAACCAGAAGAGCCATCTGTTTATAGATGGGGTAACCCCACTAGGCACCCAGTTAACTGATGTTCTTAGAGTCATACAAAGTACAAAGACTAGAAGACTCAAACCCAGGACTATGGAACGCAGCTCATTAGACAACTCTTAATGTTAATTATCTCTAATTAACTAACAAACTGGACTATCTTATATAAACATTTGACTCAATTACCAAAGATAAAAAGTTTTGGAAAAGATGATAATTCATGAAACGTAAGGTATATAAATATGATATTTAAACATTTATTTTGAATGTTATCTTCTTTTAAAATAATTTTATAGCTCACTTCATAATTGTGACATCAGTTGATCATAACTGAAATCACCATTTTACTGTAAACTTAACAACAGCATAATTTTCACTACATGTAATGAAATGAATAGTAATCCTGAAAATTATATGAAACATCCACGGCGTCGGTATAGTAATCTGCTTTTCTGAAATGGCATGAGATCCCTATAAATACTTGGTTAGAATGTTAAGTAGATTTTGTGTCACTAGAACTTAGTTTATTATAGACATAAATTAAAACAGGCAGTAACATTGCTTGTTTTCCCTGAAAACTGTGTAATTTCACTTGATATTATGGAGCAGCAGATATGCACTTTTTGTGAGAGTAATATCAAAAAATTATAGACTGATGCCCCACTTATTCACACTATACCCTAAATGTTGTTTTTGTTTCACTAATATAAATTAATTATACTCTGTGGGATTCAAAAAGCACACCAAGAAGCTTAGTTTTAGCCTGTGCCTGGCTGTCCAACAGAAACTTAATCATAAATTACAGTTCAGAAAGGTGACTATCAGTGAAATCCTCATGAATAATTAATGAGCTAGCTAGGCATGCTATACTAAGCCACTTGACTTATTGCAGTTGGTCCTTAATGAGTGAGCCATCTCACTTAATGAATATTTATTTATGAGTTGGTGTAACTGAACTGGGTAGGTACAGTTCTAGGACCTAAGTGTTGTTGATGAACTTAGAACATAAAAAATGAGTGCTGTTCCTGAAATCTCAGTGTGCAGCCTAAGCTGTGACTCAGTAATGCATCAAGTACCTGACTGTAGTGGGTTAGGCCACTGAGGGGCAGTAGGTATAAACAGCAGATGGATAGTAGCGTGTTCCTTTATGCTTGTCATCACAGAGTCAGGAAACTGTGTATGGCCATTTTTGCATGCATTTAATTGTAAGTACCACTTGTGGAAAAACACATTGTTTTCTAAATCATATCCAAACTGTCTACATCTAGCAAACACATCACAAGGAAATATCACAACAAGCAAGAAATTATTATACCCTGCTTAGCCTATGTCTGGAATCCTTTGCAAGAATGCAGACAACTATAATCTACTGTGCATGACCCAAGAGGGACTGTAGTGGCTTTCTGGTTATGGGCCTGAATGTACATGGGAAACCAAGTTAAAAGAAGATATCTGGCTCTGCAGGATTGACAATGCAGCTCTAATTGCATCCTGAATGAGGAGGCATGACAGGGAGCGGCTGATACAGGTTCACTCAATCAGTGTAGGTGTTGATAGGGTCCTGGCTTTACCTGTAGGAATATCAAATACCATAGCTGCTCCTTACTTTATGAGACTATGAGCCTCTGAATGAGTGTGCATGCAATGTAGTGGGAGATGGCTGGTGTATGCAAATGTATTCTTGCACTGGTTTCACACAACATGCATTTTATTGAACTTTCTAACCAACAGGACAAGCTGTTAAAACTGCATGTAAATGCTTGTAATTGTCATTGATGTTAGACTTGGTATCGATTTCCCAGCTCCCTTTTCTACTACCTTATATCCTTGATAATTGAAAGGAAAAAATGGGCTAACAGGGGATAGGGGCTTGATAGTTACAGGCAGTGGGCAACAAAAAGAACAATAAAAAGCAAATTTCATAGAGGTCAGAAGACTGTAATAACACACACATTAAGATCAATGTGATAAACTGCATATAAACAAGTAATAGTGTAAATGATGCATATCTGATGCTGACAACTCCTAAATAAGAGATTTTCTTAATGCATAGGTGCAAAACTTTTACATGGGTATTTATATAAAATGGTACTGGAAGAAACACCAGACATGTTGGATGAGTGTGAGTGAGGTGGAACAGAAAATACTGCATATCAAAAATTGCAAATAAGGAAACATTTTACATTGCTAACATATACAGAATTATGCTAGTACAGGAGATGAAAAGTAAAAATCATTCAAAGATATTTCAGTACAGAGTTGAAACTAAGGAGAAATTATGCACTAATTGATACTGGTAGCCCTGGTGCAAATTCGACATGCATCCCTTGTTTACACAGCTCATGTTCACCATTGCATCTTTTGTAGCACTATGGAACCTAAATGAAAATAGAGCTTCAGCCCTCTGCAAGTTCAAGTGTTTATGCAATCTGACATGCATAGTTCTAGCCATATGCTAGTGATACGCAAGTGTTCACTTTTCCCCTAAAACAGTCTGCTGGTAAAAAGAACTTGGGCTGCTGTTATATTACTGATTGCCACTTTCTTCATTTGTTTGGACAGTGTCTTAGTGAAAGGTATTTAAACTGAATATCCTAATGCCATCTGCTCACATGTTTTCTGGAGTGGCATCTGTAGCATTTGGCTGTAACTAACATACAATCAAATACTGAACAGTAGACTTTGGAATGGCCTTAATATGCATTGATATATGCTGTTCTCTTAATATGTACTGCTGCATATTAAATATTCCGTTGTATTACATCTTGCTGAGTGCTGATATAAGGTAGTCTCCTAGATTCATTGGTTACATAGATTTATAGGTAAATATTAGACAATCAGTCCCCTGATTATTACAAGCCTAGCCAACAACCTGAGATTAGAATCAAACTCTATACCTTTGAGGTAAAGACCTTAAGCACTATACCAATCCCTCCTCCTGTATGTCATTCCGAACTTTATCTTTCAGCTGCTGTGCTCTGTGTTTAACATGTCTGTCTATTTGCAATCTGGATTAAAATATAAAAATAATATTTTTGCTATGCAGCTTCCTTTTCTTCTTTCATTTTTTTCTTTCTTATCATAAGGGTCACTGGCCATGGTCTCCTTTTATTCTGTTAGTCACTTATTCATTTTCTGTTCCTCATTTTAACCCAAAGGTGAAATCATATCTATACATCTGATACTTGAAAATTGAATTTGTTTTTGATGGCGTAAAATTGATCCTAAGTACATGAATTAATATTTTTGGGAAAATAATTGTACTTATTGACCATATAATTAGTCCCTAGTTCACTACAAAATGTGATGAACAAATTAAAATATATAAACAGACTAGCAGAATATATCATTATATGTGTTATATGGATTCTTGATAAAAATAAGGAAAAAATCTTTGATGTCTGTTGTAGAGTTTTTAGTCCAGTCTAGAACAGATGCTGCTGTTAAAAAAGGATAATTATATTTCAATAAAAGGCAAAAATACACAGGAACAGGTGGAAGGTGCGGTACAAGAAAACTGTGTAAACTAGAAGTAAAAAACAAGTACCGAACCAACACGGCTGGGAAAGAACCTCTATTTATTAAACAAAATGGAAAGTAATAAAAAGTGAGCGCTTTCACAATAACACTATCACTTCTTCAGACTAATAAACAAGCAGAAAGGCATGAGTTTAAAAAGAAAGCAAAACCAATCCCCATTACCCCCACAACCAATGACTACCTAACGTTTTTATCTCATAGGATATTGAAAATGAGAAGCTGTGTTAAAATGTCCATCAATACAAATATTTTTACAGAGGTGAACATGTATCATATTAATATCAAAGCATGAATCAGTTGTAATGGTAGCTTAGCCCAGAGGTTTCAGCCTATATATTTATCTACCTATGTCCTGTAGTAGTTCTGAGGTTGATTCCCTGATCCTGTTTGCTTTCTGTGCAACTCTGAGCATCTCCCTTAATCAGATATTTCTTGTGGGTTGACCCTGAGGAAAGAGTGTGAGTCCATTGGCATGCTCACTTCACAAATTAATGTGTTTTAATAATGCATATCATGCAAGGGTTCCAACATAAGGGAGGATTGCTTTACACTAAGATGTTACATGGAGCAAACCTTTAATGCAATATGCTTGCATTTTTTCACTGTAGTATAGTTACACAAAATAGCCTCTGTAGATTATTGTGTTTGTATGTATCTTTAAGAAGCTATCCTAGGGCTCACACAAGTGTATAAATACTGAGCATGTGCGAGGCTGACTGCCATTTCGTAGTAATCAGTTGAGATGTAAGCATGAGCGTATGTAAGATCTGTCAACCAGTTTGTATTTTATGATGCTGCTATCCATCCCGATGTGTTTCTATGTATTAAAGCATCTAAACAATATACCCCATCTGCTTATCATCTATGTTAGAGAGGGAGATGAGCGACATGGTGTCAGAAGCGGCATGTCTAAAGGGCATGAAGTGAGAGGCTGCATGGCTAAAATGACTTAAGGCACTTGCTTGGAACTGGTGGAATATACAATAGTGAATCATCCCTAAAATGTGCATACTTCGCAAAACAGGTCAGAAATGAATTTCAGGTATTAAAACTTACTCAGCACTATTTCTTTTTTGCAAAATATGAAACAAGGCACGCAGAACATTCTAAATGATTTTCACACACACCGATATGTATGATATTGATAAAAATATTCAAATTACTATGGAAAATGTTTGAAATAAAGTCCAAATTGCATAAAACAAATAAAATAAAGGGAATTGACTGCATTTTCACAATCCAAGTTATCAGAAATGTATAAAGCATTTGCATGTTTGTGTAGTGTTACAGTAAAAATATTTACAGAATACAGCCATTACAGAGCATATTTCACAAAGTACAGTATTTCAAAGAGTTTGTTGTGCATTTGAATGTTGTTACAAGCTTCCAGAACAGGTTGTTTGTGAACAAGGACCATATTTTCAGTGTGTTTGTATATACTTTGTGGGCATGGCAGATGGATTTCAAAAACCCAGTGCACTTGTGTTTGACAGTAATATTGCTGAGAGCGGGAGAGTGTTTGAGCAAGAGTATGGCATTTTCATACAGGCTGCATGTTCTGATAAAGATGACCGTACTTCTTCTTTCGGCTTTTCCCGGTTAGTGGTCACCACAGCGGAACTCCAGTCTGCTAATGATTGGCAGTAGAGTTTTATGGTGTCAAGGTGTCAACTCAATGCCTAACCTTCAACGAAGGCATGCCCATTCATGCATGTCTTTCGAATGCCACTCAACCGCGGGGAGGACATGCAGACTCCACACAGAAGGCGCTCCAGCCGAGAATCGAATGGGAGAACATCTTGCTGTGAGGCGACGCTACCACTGCACCACCGAGGCCACCATTACAAAGGCATTTATTCTACTTAATTTAGCTGGGTCAGAAGCCATAGAAAGGGAACACTCATTTGTCTATGCACCTGCTATCTATACTGGAGAGGGGAAAATCATCATATTGTTGTACAGGCTGAGTCAAGGGAGGATCCTGAGTGCTTAAAATGTAAATTTAGAGAAACGTGTAAGCCCCAGACAAATGTTACAATGGAAAGGCACTTATTTTACACAAGGGATCAAAAGCCTGGTGAAACTTTTGCAGCATATATAATCAACTTGAGAAATAAGGCTAAAACATGCAGATTTGGTGATTTAAGGGATAAGTTGATAAAGGACAAAAGTGTGTGTGGTATTTAAGATGATGCTGTGAGAAAGATTTTGCTTCATGACAGTGATTTAACTTTGAATAGGGTCATTGTGATTTGTCAGCTATACGAGCTCACTGAAAAGCATACACATATGCTTACAAACAAGAACAGCTCTAGAAGGCACAGTGACAAGCTCATGTTGATAGTATGCAGCATTTTATTAAAAGAAACAGGCCCAAGCACATGGCAGCAACTGTAGCTCCTGCAGCACTCACTGGTAAACTCCAGAGCTTTCTAGCAAATTCTAGAGTTCGCACAGTCTCGGCGAGGCATATGAGTGAGTCAGCAAACTCAAAGCATGGGCTCCAACCTAGTTTCATTGCTAATTGTCATAACTGTGGTGGAAGTCATGAACCTAAAAAGGAAAAATGTTTAGTTTTTGGTCAGCAAAGTCACAAATTCAATAAATGGAATAATTTCAAAAGGTTTTGTAAATCAAAACACCCACATTCTTTCATTAAAAGAGAACATTTTAAGAAATGAGTTGATCAATTAGCAAGCTGCAACCCTACTCTTTATGTTGATGGTGTCAGAGCTTCATGAAGCAGTCAATGCAGTAGATTTAGGGGCAAAGAATGAAGTATTTTGTGCTGTTTGGATAAATGTTAAACCCATAGAGCTGAAAGTTGATACAAGTTCTAAGTGCGATGTTATGTCAGCAGAAACATTCACTAGAGTGTGTCATGGTGAAAAGCTTGATTTGGCAAAGTGTGCGAAACTGGTTGCTTATGGAGGTGAAGAAATTCTATCCAAAGGCTCTGTAGTGCTTTCATGTTAGTCTGCTGGAAAAAGTTATGACATGTTATTTTATGTACTCCAGAAAGTTAGACCCATAGGTCAGTCCAGATATCAGGCCAGCACGTAAAGTTACAATAGCCATTTAAGACAGTCAAAGCTGAGCTAGATAAGATGGTTCAACAAGGTGTGATTTGTCCAGATAAAACTCCAACTGAATGGGCATCTTCCATGGTGGTAGCTTATTTATTTATTTATTTAAATTTGTTGACCGGGAGTGTCCGACTGGACGTGGGTCCATTTTCAGCGGAGGCCCGGGGAGAAAAGCTCCACAGTAAAATAAACAGACAGTAGTTACATTGGATTACATAGTGATTAACAATTTAACATAGAAATTATTTACAACATATTTACAGATGAAGAACATAGTACATCAGTAGACAACTAGAATCTTTATCTGTGAAGTACATAACAGGCATTAACAAATGTAACAATGAGAAGTTCCTGCTGTATAATAAGTACTAGGCTTATGAGCATCTGAGCTTACTATCATCAAGGTAGTTAGTGGAGGTGAAAGAAAGGTAGTAGTTGGATGGGGTGGATGATATTAGAGTGGGAGTTGCAAGGGCATAGCCAGCATGTTTTTAGGTGCGCTTTTAATAAAGTTTTGAAGTTGGTGCATGATGGTACGGAGGTAATTGTGGGTGGGAGTGAGTTCCATAATTTGGCTATGGCGCAAGAGAATAGTGCTTTACCAGCAGAGTTATTGGCTTTAGTGATCTGCAAGTGATTTTTGTTGCTGGATCTTAGTGGTCTGGTGGTGCGATAGGGTTGGAGTAGATTCTGGAGGGATGGGACATTTAGTGGATGGTTTACTAGTTTGTGGGCAAGTGAGAGTTGATACCACTGAAGGAGGTGAGGGAGTTCAAGCCAGCCCAGTTCAGCAAGTGAGAGACAGTGGTGACTATGGTAGGATGCCCCTGTGGTGAATTTGGCGATTTTGTTGTAGCAGGTCTCTAGCTTGTTTAGATCACATTGCCTTAGGTTGGTATATACTGGAGAGGCATAAAGTAGGGTGGAGATAAGGTGGGAATTTGCTATTGAAATCTTTGCTGCTTTGGTGAGAAATTGTTTATTTCTGTATAATACTCCTAGTTTTTTGTGGACTTTTTTATGGTCATGGATATGTGAATGTCAAATTTTAGTTTATTGTCTATTTCCACTCCTAGCAATTTGGTGTGTTCAGTTGGGTATATAGTGGTGTTGTCTTTTGCTGTGATGTTAAAGTGAGAGTTGTTTTGAGTATGCTTGGTGGGTTGGAAGATGAGTAGTTTAGTTTTGTTTGGGTTGAGTATTAATTGGGCATCGGATAACCATGTTTCAACAGGGGAAAAGGCTTCCTGTGTGACTTTTTGCAGTTTGGGTAGGGACTGGGCTGAGCAGATGATGGTTGAGTCATCTGCGTATTGGATGAGTGTGCCATGTTTGGTGGCAGAGGCTAGATTATTGGTGTAAACAGAGAAAAGTAGGGGTCCAAGGATGGATCCTTGGGGAACCCCTATGGAGACAGGTAGTTGGCGAGATATGTCATTCTGCCATACAACGGATTGTTGGTGGTCAGACAGGTAACTCTTAAACCAGTTGGTGACTGACTGTGAGAAGGATAGGTTATTGAGGACAGAGATAAGTTGTTTGTGTGGGACCATGTCAAATGCTTTAGATAGGTCTAGGAAAGTAGCAGAGGAGAGATAGCCATTGTTTTTATGCTGAAGGATAGTGTTAGTAAAGGAGAGTAAGGCAGTGGTGGTGCTATGGTTTGGTCGGAAACCATGCTGAGTACTGGAAAGGAGGTTGTTAGTAAGGAGGTAGTGTGAGACCTGAGAGTGTATGCATCTCTAGTATTTTGGAGAGTGGAGAGAGAATAGCTATGGGGCGTAATTGGTTAGTTCTGCAGAGGGTCCGCCTTTGTGGAGGGGAATTATATGTGAGACTTTCCACAATGTGGGAATGTAACTTTCTGACAGAGATCGGTTAATCAAGATGGATACTGGGTAGGCCAGAACATCAGCTGCGATTTGTAGGTATTCACTTGGGAGGTTGTCTGCTGCTAATTTGGTGGGTTTAAGTTTAGTTAAGAGTTTTTTTATGTTGGAGGTAGGTACAGGAGAAAAAGAGAAGGCAGTGGGTAGCTCATAAGAAAAGCTGCGATGACTTCAGAATATGTACTGATCCATGATATTTGAACAAAGTTTTAAAAAGACCTCATCGTCCAATGTGCACAGTCAAAGAATTTGCAGCCTTGATGCCAAATGTCACTATTTTTTCTGTCTTAGATGCAAAGAGTTTATTTTGGCAAATTCAGCTTGACAAGAAATCCTCATTGCTCACTACTTTTAGTATTCCATTTGCTAGGTACAGATTTTTGAGAATGCAGTTTGTGGCAAATTGTACAAGTGAAGTCTTTCAGTGTGCAATGGAGCAAATATTTTCTAGGTATCCTTGTGCTATTATAGTAGACAACGCATTAGTAGAAGGTCATGATGAAGCCGCACATGACAGAAACTTCAGAAAAGTTCTAGAAAGGGCACATCAAGTGAATCTTAAGCTCAATCTACAGAAATGCAAATTCAGGCTACAAGAGGTTACTTATGTTGGTCATTTATTTACAAGTACAGGCTTATGACCAGACCCTTCAAAGCAAGCAGCCATTCTTGAGATACCAGCAACAGAAAATGTTCAAGCCTTGCAACGTTTTCTTGGCATTGTTAACTACTTAGGCAATTTCATTCCAGACTTGAGCCAACTATGAGCACCACTCAGAGAGCTGACACGTAAAGATATATCCTGGTCTTGATTAGAGCAACACCAAAGAACATTTCATGTCCTGAAACAGAGAATTGCTAGTCCGCCAACTTTCAGATGCGGTAATGTTCACAAGCCAGTTACACTTTCCTGTGATGCTTTGAAATTTGGTCTTGGTGCAGTCATTCTACAACAGGATCAGCCTGTTGCCTATGCTTCAAAAACTCTTGCCCAAACTGAGATGCACTATGCCCAGATAGAGAAAGAGCTTTGGCCAATTGTGTTTTCATGTTCGAAGTTCCATGACTATGTTTACGGTAGACCATTCCAGATTGAAACAGACCACCAACCTCTAGTCACTATCTTGAGAAAACCTATGCATTCAGCTCCAGCCTGACTGCAATGTATTATGCTGAGATTGCAAAAATATAACCTGATGAAGCGCACTAGCAAGTGCGTGAAAGCGCTTGTTCTTCTCTTTAATTAAATACATTATTTGTTTGATTTTATGTCGTGGTGGTTCCAGTGATTCATCATCTATTATGCTGAGATTGCAAAAATATAATTTCAGTCTTGTCTGGAAGAAAGGCAAACTTCTTTTTCTTGCTGATACCTTGTCCAGATCACCCAGAAATGCCAAAGAACAGCATGAGAATGAGAACCTTGATTTTGAAGTCATGGAAGTGAGAAATATTTCTTCCACACATCTTGATGAGCTGAGAGATCACATAGCCACAGATCCAGGTTTACAAAAGCTAAGCCAATTTATCAATCAAGGATGGCCGTCAAAGCAATCTAGTTTACCTCAAGAAGTGCAACCTTATTTTCCATACAGAGGTCTGAAAGTAATTGTTCCAAAGTCCTTGCAACAAGAGTATATTACCATCTTGCATCGTGATCACCCAGGAACCAATTCTACCAAAAGATGGGCAAGAGAACTAGTATTTTGGCCTTCTATGTCACAAGATATTGAGAAAGCACTTTCATCTTGTTCCACACATAAGCCACATCAACAGAAAGAGCCACTTCAGCTAAACCAGATTCCGGAACTACCTTGGTCAACAGTAGCCACAGACATCAGTGGAATGGTCAACATTATTTGGTGTTAGTAGACTCTTACTCTAATTGGTTCAAGATCAACCTACTTCATAACCTAGCATCCAGTGCTCTCATTACTTAGATGAAGCATTATTTTGCAGTGCATGCTAGCCCACACAAAGTTATTTCTGACAATGGCACCCAGTTTACAAGCCAACAGTTCAAAAGATTTGCTGAAGAATGGGACTTTACTCATGTCATGAGTAGCCCTGAGTACCCGCAGTCTAATGGTTTGGCAGAACATGCAGTTCAAAGGGCAAAATAGTTACTAGAGAAGTCACAATGAGATAACAGTGATGTTTTCCTAAACATCTTGGTTCACCTGCTCAGAGACTTCTGTAGAGACAAACCAGAACCACATTACCAATCAATAGTCAATTGTTGGTTCCATGTATCAAAAACAACAGGTCAGTGAAAGCCAGTCTGTTGAAGAAGTGCCTAACCCAGAAGTCCTACGAAGATACAGCCAGCAAACTGCTCATTCCATTACAAGAAGGATAAGTGGTGAGGATGCAAATGTCCAAAGGTTATGATCGAATTGGTGTCATGAAGAATATTTGCCCAGAGCCAAGATCATACATTGTGGAATCACAAGGAGCAATCTTTAGGCAGAATTGGAAACATTTGAGTCTGGTGTCTGAGCCTATACCATAG
Source organism: Protopterus annectens (assembly GCF_019279795.1). Taxonomy (NCBI): domain Eukaryota; kingdom Metazoa; phylum Chordata; order Ceratodontiformes; family Protopteridae; genus Protopterus; species Protopterus annectens. The sequence continues at coordinate 572,117,167 of NC_056748.1, forward strand.
CACATAGCCTGTGAGAAAGACTCTTTTTCTCAGATTGAGTTGTCCGGTGTTCCAATACTGGAGGAAATTGTGGAGGACATTCCCATTCCTGTGATGAATTCAGAAGTTCCTGATACGAGTTGTGCACCGCAGACTTTCCCTGTTGCTAAATTTGGTCCAAACTGTTATGTTACGAGGTATGATTGTATCTATAAACCCTGTAACAGATATGAAGCAACTTAACATGAACATTATGTTTTGTTTCCAATGTCTATAGCAATGCATGTCTAACTCTAATTTTGTTTTAACAAACGGCAATCTTTTTAAGATGTGTGTGTGTGTACCTTAATTTAAGAAGCTATCCAAGGGCTTGGACAAGTGTATAAATACTGAGCATGTGCAAGCCTCACTGCCATTTTGTAGTAAGCTGTTGATTGAGATGTAATCATGTATGTACGTAAGGTCTGTCTGTTAACCAGTTTGTTTGTATTTTATGATGCTGTTATACATCCTGATTTGTTTCTGTGTATAAAGCATCTATACAATATACCCTGTCATCTATCTGAGAGAGAGAGAGAGAGAGAGAGAGAGAGAGAGAGAGACAAGCAACAGCCTCTAACTATAATTTAATTGGTGGACATGTTCCCAACATTTATACTTTCAAAAGTAGACACATTTTAAGTAGATTTTAACAAGTGTATAGTTCAGTAAATCCCAGAATGGGGACTCTGATTGTTATGGTGATGTGACGTTTCATAAATCTAGATACTTCTACTACTGAGATTCCAAAGTATTAAGTTTGTGTATAAATACTTCTCCAAGCCTGGATGATTGATACCTAAGTATGTAATTTCAAGGTATCATAGGTTCATAAGTGTGTACTAGGCTAACGGCCCTGCAGCCTATATAAGCCTAGCCCAAGAAAATTCCCCTGGCATCACGCCACCCAAAGTTAGTTCTCAGTGCCCCTGTCAAGCAAGGCCACTGAAGTGATCCCTGGGGTGAACTTCCTATCGCCCACCCACTCATCAAGATTTCTCTTAAAGAGGGCCAGTGAATTGCTCTGCTTAATGTGAATGGGATGTTTGTTCCAGAGTATGGGAAGCCTCTGGATTAGGAACCTGTCCCTCCAGCATGTTCTGCTTATTGTGGTAATGAGGTTAAGGTCCCTGGAGCATGTGGCATGGAAGGATTTGGATTTCTTTAGGTGTAGCATATCTAGCAGCTCTGGGTCAGACATGGCTTTGTAGGTAAAGCAGAGATTACCTCTAAGTAGGCGATAAGAGACAGACTATAGCTGGAGTTTTTTGAGTCTGCCCATATAGGGCATGTGTCTAAGGTCTAAGATCCTCTTAGTGAGGCATTGTTGTGGCCTTTCCAGTTGTTGTAGGTGTCTAGTGAGGTACATACCAAATGGGGCATTGTATTCTATAATAGGTCTAATGAGAGATGAGTAGAGAGTGATTATGACCTCTTTTTTCCTGGATGAGAAACCTTTTGTAATGAGATGTGCCACATAGAAGGACTTTTTGACTACAGTGGCAATGTAGTTATCAAAGAAGAGGTTCCTGTCAACCTGTGACCCCAGGTCTCTTATCACATCTTAGGTGTTTAGTGGTCTACCGCCTATGTGGTAGTTCATGGGCAATGAATTTTTCTCAAAGGGAATGACAATGCACTTTTTGGCATTGAGCTTAAGGCCATGGTTCAGGCACCAGTCATTGGTGTCAATGAGGTCTTTTTGTAGACTGTCTATATCAGCTGGAGAATAAATAATGGCTCCCAATTTGCAGTCATCTGCAAACTTGGTCAGCCAGAGTCCCTTTCTGTTGGCTTGAACTTCAGAGAAGTAGATGCTAAACAGGAGAGGACCTAGGACCAATTCCTGTGGGACACCACTTGTAACCTGAGTTGTCAGATTTGGAGTCCGCTACTTTCACGGTATGGGTTCTATCAGTGAGCCAGTTGGCAACCCATCTTATTACAGAGGGGTTTATGCCTAGTTTAGTGAGTCTATCTATGATTCCTGAGTGAGGGATGGTGTGGAAGGCTTTGGCAAGATCTAGGTAGGCTGTATGAACTACCTTGCCCTCATCCACAGCTCTGGTGACAGACTCAAAGAAGTCTATCAGGTTGAGCAGGTATGATCTACCTTTCACAAACCCATACTGCGTGGGGTCCAGAGTTTGGAGATTTCCTATGTCCTTATTTATAAGGTTCATGATGATGCGCTCCATAGCCTTACAGTTCAGACTTGTCAGGCTAATGGGGCAGTAGTTCCCAGGGTCTGTAGTTGCTCCCCCTTTGTGGAGCGGGATGACCGTAGGAACAAAGCCTGAAATGAGGCTGTGATTGAACAGGGTACTCATGTGTGGTGGCAGTTCACTTTGTAATTCATGTAGAACACAGCCAGGAATATTATCAGGTCCCATGGAAGCTGTATTCTTGGCTTTGGACAGTGCAGTTTTTATCTGTGCAACCATGATAATAGGGACTTGGCATTCCTCAGGTATTGTGATAGGCCCTTTAGGGGGTGAAAAAGGGGTACAGTTCACACTGAACCTGTCGGCCAATATGTTGGCAATATCAGTTGGTTCTGTATATGTATTGCCATTGTGCTGTAACTCAGAGCAGATCTGAGTATTGCCATGTAGATTCTTGACATAACTATAGAATGCCTTGTGGTTGTCATTAGAATCTGCAGAAATTTTGTTTACATAGCTAGCTTTAGAGGATTTGATGATGGATCTCAGTTTTTTGCTGAGGCTAACAAATGAGTTTTTCCAGTCTTGGGACTTCACCCTTTTCTGCAACAGTTTTTTCCTTCTGTTGTAGAGTTTGTTTATGGTGGGGGACCACCAGATTGGCTTTCTTTTTTTGGAGGAGAGCATCTTGGTTCTGTTTGGTATGGCCCGTTCCATGCACTTGTGTATGTGCTCATATAGTGCATTGATGTATGATTCAACAGTCATGCACCTAATTTCCATTTGCATGGGTGTTGTGAAGTTTTTAGAAGCCCAAAATAGAATATTTACAATCAATATGGCCAATCAAGACTCTACTTCTAAACTGGACACTTTGTAGAATTATGCTTGCAGATATGTTATCAGAATTTATGTTATGCCAGAGAAATTAGGGGGAGGGCAATACAACACCTGAAGTACATGGAGCATATTTTGATGGTTTATTTAAGCAAGACTTTTAATGCCTTATGGCATTGCTCTAGCACAGTCCAACCCATCTGCTTTGACTTCAAGGACAAATCTGTGTTCCTTATTGTGGTGTTGCATGAGGTATCTTAAAAAAATGAGATCTTACACACAGACCAGTCTGAGGGGAATACTGAAGCAAGATGGGAAAGTTACGATTCATTTTGTCTGGCTGTGGTGGGAATGTCTGGAAAGGACATAATTTTGTTTAACAGACTTTATAGAACAAAACAAATTAAAATTGTCATAGTCTTTCCAGCTAAATGACTGCTTACAATACTATTATAAACTGTCCTGAGAGTACACTGATATTTGTTTTGGGCCAGCATCATGGTTGAAGAGTCCTTACAAAAGCCCACAAACCAATTAAAAATGAATCAATAAATAAATAAAAACAAATTAAAAAGCCACTACTCTGTGCCCACCAAAGAATCAGGTCATCTATGAATGATTTAGCACCTGGATCCCCACAAATGCAAGGTGCACTGCTGGAGAGAGGCGGTCCCCTTCCGTCCATGCTCTGACCTAGTGACAAGTGGCGCTCCTAGCCGACCTTGTGGCCGGCTATCCCTGGACAACCACAGATCTGTGGCACTCTGGTATCATTATGTGTAGACAGGATTCTGACTTAGAGGCTGTGACACCCTACCACTAGACCAGTACTCAAGGAGCCTCAATCCTCACCACTGGCAACAGTGGGGTACATACACTGGGAGGATGACAAGTACATGCATAGTATTTCCAGATGCAGCTCTTTGCATCAAGTGAAATTTCCCTTAAGAGCACATAGAGACCACAGTCAGTCTGGGGATGTTTTCTCCCTCTTTCTCCAGATCCTGAATAAGACTCCCCACTGGCACAGCTATAGAGTTGAGATCTCAGCTGAGTGGCCAAGCCAAGACCTCCAGCACCCTCTCTGTCCAACCACTGCTTCATGTCCCTGCCCAAGTAGCTGACACATGCACTATTTGAGGTTTGATGTATACACACACATACCTACATACTGGCAGAGGTTTACTAGCTATGCTCCCTTTTGCCCAGACTATAAGGTAGTTATCACTGCCACCAGCCAACCCCTTATCAGCTACTTTAATGCCCTTAATAGAGGGTGCCCAATCTTACTGTGTAACATTAATATTAGTACAAATTAAGTAGTTTGATCAAGAGCAAAGCTATTAGGAGTGATCCACACAGTGTCACTAAATACATATGCAAGTACTCTCAAAACTTAAATATCTCTTACAAAGATCAGCCACAATATAAGATTTAAATATATTTAATAGTAAATAATACAAGAACAAGAAAATATTAAATATATTTTCACAGTGACATCAAAGCTCACAACCACAAGAAATATTTAAAACAACATTGCAGGACAGTCTCAAATAAATAAAGAAAAATATCTAAACTATGCTTCACTATATTCCTGACTGACTCTAAGAGAGTTTCTATACCCTAGAAACTTACAAAGCAGGGCAGATGTGTGGAAAATGGTTCTGGTCAGGTCCAAGTCTGAATACAGAATGCTGTGTCGCTCTAAGAGACCTCTCAAATTAATATCACAAATATTACTGCTAGGATAGCTTGCAGAATGACATCATTTCTTGTTATCTGACTCTATCCCAGGTGAAATCCCCACTGCTGGAGGCTAGCAGTATTTAGCATCTACCTGTGAAAATTCATAGACATCAGATCACTGGAGCAGTTGTGCCCTGGCACTTGGAACCAGAAGGGAAACCCCTGGTGGGGCTCACCCCCCCCCGCCTCACCAGGTAATTGAAAAAACAATAAGAGTAGTGTTATTTCACTGGCAGCAGAGGATGGAAATTTGTAACACTTTATAGAAAAGGCAGAATGTGTTAAAAAAAGGATATGGATGTGCTGGATATTACTTCAGATGTCACTAAATCTTGTGTCAACAAAAACATATTTATTCTAAGTGCCACAAGAAATAAAATTATTCTTGGAGAGGTATGTGTATCCTCGAAAACATTGGAATCCAGACTATTCCCATTGTGAAAGTACACATTTGTTTTATATTAATTTATTTGTTTTTATTTACTGGGAAAGATTGTCTGGGAACAGAAATGTCCATTTTCAGAGGAGGCCCAGTAAGAAAAGCTCCAAAACAAGGATATAGATATATTTTTGACAATTCAAAATAAAACAGTCAACAAACATTATATGCAAAGCATTTCAGTGCAAACAGGCAACAAACATTATTCACAAAGCATATCGAATTAAGGAAATACATACTTTCAAGATATTGTGAGTACAATCAAAAATACTATATTAATAAACTGCTATAGTATACATAGTGGACATAGTTAGGATTGCATACTTCAAACTGCAGGTGTGGTACATTTGCATAGTTTAATAGTTGCCAGATATTTCAGATAAGTTGCCAGATTATATTTCAGAGTGGCTTTGAATTGTTGCAGGTTATTTAATATCCTGATGTGGTTTGGAAGTTTGTTGCATGCCTTGGAGATGGTGACAGAGAATAGCAATCCATCATAATAAATATTAGATTTATTAGCAAAAGTCAATTTAAGTTCTGAGGATCTTAGGGTTGTTCTGATACATGCCACTGGATGACAATAAGAGTGTTTTAAGTGGATGGTGAAGTATTATGTGTGCTGTGAGTAGCTGGGTGAGGGTAATGTGTTGAGGAATTCATTCCATTTGAGGGCATTGAGCGCTGTGCACTGGTCGGATCAATTTGGGAGGCAGCAGGCAAATTTGCTAATATTGTTGTAGGTAGTTTCTAGTTTGTGTTTGGTGAAAGAGTTGAGATTTGTGAATATTGTTGAGGCATCTAAGAGGGTAGGAAGGAGAAGGGAGGTGTCAGCAATTTTTTTTTACTATGATCACTTAACAGGTGCTTTGCTCTGTAAAGAGAGCCTAGTATGCAGTGTGTCTTTTTGACTGCAATGTCAATGCACAGATCAAATTTTAACTTTTTATCAATAATTCCTAGTAATTTTGTGTTGGTGACATTTTTAATTTTTGTGTTGCTTGAGAACATAATATTAAAGTCAGTGATGTTCTGATTTTTCTGTTTTTAGGAAGGAATACGATTTGTGTGGTTTTAATGGGGTTTAATAGCAAATGACATTTATTTCTAATGTAATAGCAGATGACATTTATTTTTAATATAAAGTATGATGTTCTGATTTACAAAGTAAACAATTAAACCAAGTGATTCACTGACTGTACTAAGGTTATTGGTAATCATACCTCTCAAATGTACATATTTTTGCAGAATGGCTAGATGTTTGCCTCATATTTTGGTCTGTTTCTCATAAAATCTGTGCTTTTCTGGTAAATTACTGATTGCTGAAGTGACTCAGTAATGGCACACATTTGAGTTTCAGACTATATTTTTCAGAAAATGCATGTTAATACAAAAAATGTTATTCTATTAACTTTTTAGGTTTATAAGAGCAATATTTAAAAATCGGTCCCAATTTTGATGCCTTAGCCCCCCCATTATTTTAGGCTTTGTCCAGACTTTTGTACTAAGAGGTTGAGAGTTGTGTTGCTAATGGACAAATCAATCATGCTGTGTTTGCTTTTCTTTAAGTGTTGGGTTACTTTTAACATATCTGCATACCAGTGGCTTATAAGTTCTGTGTGAACTACATCTTGCTGTACATGACAGAAAGGAGGAAGCTCAGTGATGCATTATTTTTCCCTGCTATATGAGATATGGCATCCTATTATATAATAACATTTCTGGTTATTATTCCTTTCCATTTGGTGACTTTGTTATGCCATGGCATTGGAGTAACATAAAGGTCATGTGCCTTCACCTTGTTAAATGGCTATGATTACCACAGGTATGTGGCACACAACATAAAGCCTTAACTGTAACCTCAGTGATATCTGTTCAATTCATAGCTGTGTAGCTGGAAGAGCTGGGTGTGAAGGAAGTGGTGGTTCTACTTGGACATTTGCCTCAAGTAAGCAGATGTTTGCAAACAGTGAATACAGCTATGACCTGGGACATAACTTGGCCCTGCTAAGCTTTTGATGGTAGCTGTCTACACTGGATGTGTGTGTGTATGCTTGGAGAGGACACAGCAAGGCTTCATTAGTGAGGTGGGTACTATGTCAGACACTGATTTCAGGATTAAGTTCATAAGGAGAAACTGCCTCCTTGCCTTTATCATAAGTGATAGAGGCCAGCAGCTGGAGGAAGCCCCTACCTGCCAGGATATAGCACAGTCCTATTTGGTGTCTCTGTATGATGGGAGGAGAAGGGTGTCCCTGGTTATGTGTCTAGGAAGAGGAAAATATCTTCAGATCTCAGTTCAGGCGGGTAAGCCAGACATGCCTGACCATACATGCGGAGGTAGGTACTACCTTTAGCAGTAAGCGGGTGGGTAACAAGGCATGGGCAGAGGCAAAAAAAATGTTATGCATTCTGGGCCACGTGTAATGTTCTACTTACAGTACTGATCAGTGACTTTTCTTTTTACATACACTGACCTCCTCTGAAGCATTTACTCTCCAATGCTAATGTATTATTTGTGGTACTCTATAAAAGCTGTGTCTGTAAATGATACACAGATTACTGTAACCAGTAAATACCAAAGCTGCTGGGTTTTATAGTGTCTGATTGTTTAACACAGCCTGTATGCTAGCCATGAAAAAGCCTGAACTATTGCTTTGCTATAGTTTAAAAATTTCAGAAAAGAATGTTCCACCTGAATTGTACTCAATTGTATGGCTTGCCCAGGTGCAGTAATGCCTACATCTTGCATAACTTCTTAACTCATTTGTATACCAAAGTAAGTGATTGCATGGCAATTTTAATCATTAGCACTAGTTAAAGTGTTACCTAGCTCTAATGATATATTCTCTCCCTACATTTTAGGTTGTGTATTATCTAAAAATCCTCTATGCAGTAATTACTTCTAAAAACTGTGTAATCTGTTCACTAGTATTTTTCTGGCCACTGAATTGCTAAGTGTATTTTTAATTTTGTAATCCAGTATGTCAGATAATGATATACTACCAATGTATATAATTTTATTTGATTGTTCTTATTGTACTGAGGAGCTTTTCTCCGTTGGCCTTCACTGAAAACAGGCTCTGTACAGCCCAATGTACTTTCCCAGTTAACAAACTGGAAATAAATTAATAAAGTGGTAAATACAGAAGAAGATGCCATTGTAGACTTCTTTCTTGCAAATTGCTTGATGCCGACCAACACATGGTTCAACAACAGAGAAATTCACAAGATCACATAAAAGAGTTGCCAACATGCAACTCAGGCAAACCTCCTCTTAAGTAAGGAAATGGCACTGCATTAGAATCAATGGTTGCAAAGTCATCCACAGTGAAACAATCAACCCACATCATAAACCACAGCTAGCCACAATCAACAGTAATTGTTGGCCAGAGAAGGCTTTATGGGCAACTTAGACAAGGTTGAAGACAGATGTTGATGGGAATAAAAGCAGAATTGCTCAAGTAAATACTCAAGGCACTAGCATCTCAGGAGAAAGAGGGAATAGATTGACTTGAGGAAGAAAGGCAGCATCTCAAAACACCATGTGTGTGGACTATGCAGCAGATATGCTGGTGAGCAAGTATGGAAATAAGGTACATAAGGAATGCTGCTTGTGGAATGCAGAAGATCAGAAAGTCATCAAAAGAAAGAAGGGGTGCAGGAAAAAGAGAGAGACAAAAAAGACAGAACAGACTAAGAAAAAATAATGGTTGCTAACAAAGAAGATAAGAGAGCAGTCACAATAACAAAGAACAAGGCATCATAGGTTGTCACCCAGCTTCTGGAAAATGACTCAGAAGATGACACAAAGAAATCCATCAGGTTGCAAAACAACTGCAGAAAGATAAAAAGGCAGTCATTGCATACCCTTCATAAGAAATGCCAGCAATAACTTGCTCACCTGTCCACAGGACATCAAATGCAGATGGAAGGAGTACTTCCAGCAGCTTCTGATTAATGAAAACCCCACATAAGCTGCACTGCCCCAGACACTCCCTACAATGAAAGAGGAGAAGGAACCCACCCTAGAAAAAGTAATAACAGCACTAAGGAAAATGATGTCAGGGGAAACAGCAGGCTCAGATGAGGTCACAGCAGATATGACCCAAGATGGTGGGTGAGTTAGAGGAGTGGTTCAGAATGGTACAGTTAACAATATGGACAAAAAGGCATGCCAGAGGTTACTGGCTAAAGCATTCTAGTACCAATGTACAAGAGCAAGGGGGGAATTCAAAACTATGGGCACTATAGAGGTATCAAGTTCCTGTCACACTTCATGAAAGTGCTGAAGAAGTTGATTGATAAATTAATACACAAAATAGCAGAATTTAAGATGGGAGATGGGTAGTTCAGATTCCAGTTAGGATACAGCATTACTGAGTCAAAGTCTGCAATGTGACAAATAATTGAGATGAAGCTAGAGATGAGGAAAGACTCCATCTGGGTATTCCTATGCTTGGAAAAAGCATATGACAAGTTCCCAAGAAAGCTTATTTGGGCAGTCCTGCAATGGATAAAAGTCGCAGAACCATTGGTGGAATTAGTGCAGGCTGTTTATGACCCGAAGACAGAAATGTGAACAATGTTTGGACACTCAGATAGGTTCCCAGTGGGAGTGGGTGTGCATCACTGTTCAGGTCCGAGCTCACTGCTATTTATGCTGTGGATGGACTACATTATTGTACAGGTCAGTAAGCAGAGATCAGTAAAGCAGCTGTATGCAGATGATGCGGCATTACAAGCAGACCCTGAACAAGAACTTCAGCAAATGATAGAGGAATGGAATGTAAACCTGAAAGCACATGAGATGAAACTAAGTACAGATAAGCAAGCTGCCATAGCAGCAAATGGGTAAAATATGTAGAACCTAAAAACTATGATAGAAGGGAAAATTATAGAAAAGATTAGTGGCTTCTAGTAACTGGAAGGGGTGAATGAGAAGAAGAGAAATCTGAATGAGGAGGTCAAAACTAGAATCAAAGATGCTGCTGACAAATAGTACAGAGTGTTGAGTAGTAGTGTGGGAGAGAAGAATGCCAAGGAAGCTGAAAAGTAAGGTGTACAAAACAGTGGCATGACCAGCAGCACTGTATAGTATACAAATCTAGGAAGAACAGCTGAGGAAGCTAGAGATGATAGAGCTAAAGTACCGATGGTGGCTGATATGATGCTCTCTGTAGGACACTCAAAGAAATGAGGACATCAGAGCAGAAGCCCTAGTAGCTCCAATTGCAGACAAGGTAAAACAGAACACATTATGGTGGTTTGGGCACATGTGCACAAAAGAGAAGCCAATCTGGTAAAGAATACTTGGGATAGACAGGAAGAAGGCAAGAGGAAATGATTGCATCCAGCAAAGAAATGGAATGATTGTTTGAGAAAACACCTGTGATAATCAGAAGGTAGGAGAGTGGCACACTGAACTGAGACAGAGATGGCAACAGTTTAAGCAATACCCAACATCATATAGAAAATGGGAAAGGAGGTTGAAGACGATGACAATGACGATGAATTGATAAAAATGTTAATATACATGCAATTGTACTTTGCTGTTTTTTAAATTACTCCCATAAAACTAGGGTAGTATATGTTGATATTAAGTGTTCAATACTTTAATAGCACTTTAATTAAGTACTGGATATTAATATTATACTGCTGTTGTATTTTTGGTATCATAGTCAACATTTTTGCAGTTTATGAAATATTCCCTCCTTAAATGATCAGTGTTTGTAGGGGGTCCTCAAGTTCTTTAGTATAGCACCCCTGGGGGAATACATATAAGGGACCTAGATAGGAGCAAGTGCTTAATCCACCTTTGAAATATGTTTTTCTTTTAATTTTTTCTTTGTCCCCTCAGACCTCATAATACTGGCTAGGCCCCCAGTGCCCCACCTCCACAGTGGGTCTACCGGCTATCCTTCTACCCCCTCCCACAGGACAGCTCTGGTATTTTTCTGGAGCCAGTCATGGATCATTTGGATGTCCTGGGACCACAGCCACCTGTGCTTCCATTGTGGAGTGGTATTTTCATATGCCCTATCTACTTTCCCTTTTCCTGCCCCACACATTATTTGCCTATATAGGAGGGCATCTCACCTCTATGAACCATGTCTCCTGTTAGAGAGCATCATCAACAAGCAACCTCCCTCCCAAGATGACCATAACCCTCCCTTCCTTACCTACTGCTGCATCAGTCACCCCAGGTGTTAATTGAACCTGGGCTTCTACGCCGTAGTCAGGGCTTTATCCTTCTACTCCCCTGAAGTGGCTTTGAAATATGGTTTTCCACCTTTTACTCAACTAGCTCTATATGTATATCTTCAGATGCTGAAGGATCCAGATAGTTGATTATTCACAACCTCATGCTGTTCATTTTATCCTCTGGGGTCATATATTTTAGACAGTGGGTCATATTTTGAAAAAGTAGAATCAACAAAAGGACCATAAAGATATTTTCTCAGTCACGTCAGTACAATGTTTATAGTAAAGAAAAACTTATATGCATACTGCATAAAAATAACAATGTACATCTTATTATGATTTGTTTTTTCTATTACTGTATGTGTTATGTATATCACTTTTTAAAACTGTCACATTTAGTAAAGTATGCTGAGAAAGGATGGGTATTAATGGACTGCTGGAGGTGTTGTAAGAATCAGCACTGTAGGAGATGGCCTCCCCAACCTTGACAGGACCATTAATTCCCTGTGATGCCCATGCTAGGAAACACTCCTGTATTTTTTTGAGTTTTTATTGCATTTCTTTGTTTTTTTTTTTTTTTTTTTTAATTTTAAAGAATGTTTGTGTTTGTTTTTCAGTATTTTTTTCCTTAGAAAATATAGTTCCTTTTGTCATTTATTTATACCGGAATATCTAACATAGGACTCCCCCACTTTATAATACTGACCGAGCATGTGTACCTCATAATAAATCTGTATGAGAAACTTGAAAACTGCATCAGTCGACCGGCATGTGGTTGACTTGAAGTTTCCAAGTTGGCATAATGTCGAATCAAAATAGATCAACTACACTACAGCAAACAGGTAGTGTAGGTTGATAATTTGGGTCCAACATAGTACAGGGAGGTCGCACTTCAGTGAGGAACAGGGAATTAGGCCATTTCCTCACTCTAGTGTGATCTTGGAGTTGGTATATTTAATGTGCAGGGGCTATGGGGGTGGATCCCCCCCACATGGGTGGTGCAGGAGGATGTAGCCCCCCGCCTACAAAATAGTAGAATTAATGTAACATTGACTGTAGAGTTCAATGGTACGTTAAATGTGCATAGCAGGAGGTAAATGATGTCATAGTTTTTTATATATATATATATATATATATATATATATATATATATATATATATATAAAGGTAAGTTGTTGTGCTTTATATATATATATATATATATATATATATATATATATATATATATATATATATATATAAATATCTATACACACACACACACACACACACATATATATATATATATATATATATATATGGGATCCATACTGTTATTGAATTGCCATTTCACTAAAAGTGAAACGGACAAGCATGCGTTCGCGAAAGTGTTTTTCATCGAAAAATCACTTTCGTGAAAGTGTGCTAAAAAAGGACAGAAATGTAGGGAAATGGCTGTTGTTGAGATCGTAGCACAGTGGGGATAAGGGAATATTCCCTTTTTCCCACTGTAGTGTGATCTAGGAGTGAGAATATAAACTTTGGGGGGTGAAGGGGGCCCTGCCCCCCGTGTAAACATAAGTAATTTTTTTTTTCAATTTTTTTTATTTTTAAATTTTTTTGCATACTTTTGCTAAAGTGTGTTCGGACATTTACATTTCGTGGAAACGTAATTTCGGTCAATAGTCCTAGATCTATATATATATATATATATATATATATATATTTATATATATATATATATATATATATATATATATATATATATATATATAAGTGTGTAAGTGTGTGTGTGTGTGTGTGTGTGTGTGTGTGTGTGTGTGTGTGTGTGTGTGTGTCACACACACACACACACGCACAGTAGCAAAAAGAGGTGGTATTTACATGTAGCTTGACAGTGCTGAATTTGTTTCCAAATCTTATTTTCTTTTAACTTTAAATAGAAATGTTGACAGCTATTTTGACATCTTTTGAAATATCTTTCAAACTGTGAAATCATAACTTCATAATGCTGTCACGATAGTTGTCAAAGTATGACATGAGATCTGTTTTGACAGCAGTGGAAAGAACTGTTAGTCTAGGGATATTGGGTCCATTACTTCACTGACAAAATTACAAAACTAATATGGAGCTTAATATGGTGTTATTGGAATTTGGATAATGTAGTAATACAAGCACTGCATGATTTAACTCTTAGCATTAATTGTACAGCTCTATAGTTTCATTCAGTAACTTCATTATAACTTGTGATATGAGGTCATTTAATTCTTGTGAATTATGTCCACTCAGTCTGCCTCTCATAAATTATGAAAAAAAATTCAAAAGAATCAGTTTTCAGCAAGCACATTAATCTGAATTAAAGATGCAGACTTAAAAATCAGTTGTGAATGGTCACTTATGTATATTACTGTATAATATACAGACTGTATTCTGTCCATGAGGCACTCTTTGAATAACCCTATAATAAACCATGCCTCCTTATCTAAGTATTAACCTATTTAGTTTTCCTTCTCATACAGTGATTATCAACATCATCATCATTATCATTTTATGGCTACAAATATAGTCATTCATCCTCTTTTTATGTAAGTTTATGCTTTTCCAGACTTCTTTGTGAATGGTCAACCAGTATCAGCCCTATTAGCAAGACCTTTTAAATGTTAGTAAAGCCAGAATCCCTGGCACTGCATTTTCCAGTCCGGATTTTGGACTTTATACTTGTTTTCTACCCTTTCCTAAATCTGTGTGAAAATCCATATTTTTGAATGTATTCAATGACTTATCCATAGTTAACCTTTTCAAATAACTTTGCAGGATGCATACATTTACAGAAATTTATTGATGGACTTAGGGACAGAAGCTCAGGACTGGAAAGATGGCGGCATGTTTAAAGTGAAGCAGGATGGCTATGGAGGAGACTGTGTTAGTAGATATATGCATATGTAACTTAGTTGTTTACTAGCTGGTCATGTGAAGGCAGGACGTTTGCAGTTCGTTTCACTCTAAATATTTTATTTAATATTTTGAAGTAGAATAGAAAGATTAGGTAGAGATGCAAGAGATGACTAGGTTAGTTTGTTCACAGCAGATTGACAAATTTCAAAGGGTAAACTCGAGAAAAAATCTTTTAAATTGTTAATTAGAATTTAGTGTAAAAATTGTTTTTGAATGTTTTCACTATAATTTTGAGGAGGGACTCCTATAATCACTGTGATCTAATTCCAGAACTGATTTGGATGGGTTATATGGAGATTTTGTTTCCTTCCTATTATAGGATGCATTGGCTGAACTGATGGTTATCTGACAATGTTCAAAGTTCACTGATAGTCTTAAATATATTAAAGTTTTGTGGATTTATTTTCTATGTCAGCTAGGCTTGGTCCATATTTCTCAAATGTTCTTTATGTTGAGTGGTAAGCAAAGGGTATGTGTTTCCTTTCTTTGTATTCTGTTTGGCAGTACATGATCTTGGATTGGTAGGATAGGTTCCTGAAATTGTCACAATTGCACAGTAAGGCTGAATTATATGTATAAAGAGCTGCAGTCTTAACTTTTTATGATCCAAATACTAGGGCGTTCCTCAATTATTGCGAATGATCAGTCTGAGAAGGTTATCAGTTCCAACTTAGGTCTTTAGAAAGAGAAAACAGTAGGAACCAGGCATTTATGGAGGATGTTAGTGATACAGATATTTAACAAGAAGTTTCCAAAATGTGGTATAGGCCTAGTATGTTTTTTGATTATTTTATTTAATTTATAGTTGGTAGACATTCTGCTTAGGTGTTTCTTGACTGACACTGCAGTCACCTATGAGGATACAATTATTTTTCTTGCATTCTCACAAATTTTCACATGCACATTTCCCAATAAATTAATTGCAGATAAGAAGAAATACAAAAAGCACTTCAACACTGTTTTATATCCCTTCCCTTTTGTTAGTTAGGCAAGTAAGTAATTTGGCTTAAAGTCATGTTTGGCATATTCTGTTCCCAATAACTATTTTATATAACCTTCTTTTTTAACACAAACTAATACACATTCTCCAGTCATTATGCCTTTCCCATTATCAATGGAAAATATGTTGCTCTATCTTATGTATAAAACACTTAGGGATCTTCTTTGTTCCAAGATCCTGGTATGTAATATATATGGGGTTGCTCTCGAAGAATCCAAGATTTGAGCTGGATGAAGTTTTAATTTTATTTTACATTTGTTAACCGGGGGGGTTTGACTGAGCCGAAAAGGCCCTTTTTCAGCAGAGGCCTGGGGAGAAAAGCTCCACAAAGAAAAATTACAGATACATTTAGTTAGACATGATCAGTATACACACAAATTACAAAATACATGTTTTTACACTGGAATGCCGCACATCAACAGTTACAGTGGAGAGAACAAACAAAAAAAGAATTTAAAAATAAAGGTAATTAATAGATTTGTGGTATACAGCTGAAATTTGGAACATAGGTAGAATACATATATAGTACACAGGTACAGTACATACATTGTAGATTACACAGTGTTTGTGAGTAAGAGTGAAAAACAAGTTACTATTTACACTATTGATATTCTTGTGGGGAAAATCTGCCATCTTTAAATTGTGAGGTAAAGGTACTCCAAATCTTGGAAGAAATAGAAGTTATGAGTTCCAGGTTGACAATGAAGTCTCCTCACATATGTATTATGATAAAAACTCAATTGAGAGCAGTCTTTATTTTACTTAGAGATCTTTTAGTAATGGAATTCTGATATTTAGTTTAGACATAGTAAAGCATATCCCTTCTCTGATCTAGAAAGAACACGAGTCATGAGAACAATACACTGAAATGAAAATCCTTAGTGTTACAGTACTAACTATATTCGGAGTACATAAAAATTCAAACATCAAGTTATTTTATCATTTTTCAGAATGCAATTTCAAAATGCTTTTTATACTTACCATCTCATTTAATGCTGGGGGTGAGGTGGCCTTCAGCCTTAGTTGCCAAATCATTTCTTAGTTTTCAAACATAGGTTACCCCCCATATTGGCATCAACCTTCTCCAACACTGAACCTAACCATATTTTAAAAGAAGGAACAAACCTCAACATGTTTATGTAATACATTTTAAGATTGTTCTTCTTAATGCTATAACTATACTCATAATAAATTTTAGGCTATAAGTCTATTTCTAGTTTCTCAGTGTAGAAAGCATCATATAGGTTGCACACAGCTTGGTACACCACATCTCTCGTATCACAACTGTATCATCCTTTTTTATGTATTTGCTTAACATGACAATCACTGCCCCTGCCCTTTTGTCATTGATGCATAATTACTGGTTATAAGTACGTCACACATCAGTGTGTGATGGTGCTGACATTTCTTCCCACATCAACAGCTTTATGTGAGGAGCTTTCCAAGAAATCTTTAAAATGTCTGAACCATTTCAACAAATTCCTGTATTGTTTCTTATAAATCTCCAATTATAAGTCCTCAGCACAAGTCAAATTCAAATAGTAATCTCATCTGGTAAATTATCCATAGTTTTCCAGTTCTTTTTCGCCAAAATGCTCATAAATTTCCAGCCCTGCTTATCAAAGTGCTCCAGCAATTCTTTGTGAAGTATCAAACCAAGTAACTTTCCATTAATACATTCCCATACTCATAGTCCCTTCAGCACCCTTTGACACTTGATACATTTCAGTAGGTATAGGTTTTCAAGTTGAGGAATGATATTTTAATAGTTTGTTCTGCGGTTGTATCAAAGAATCTAAGCTGTCCCAGGAAAGTGCTTCCTCCTTGTCAAGACCCAAAGGTTGTTTAAACCATGGCTTTAAGTCTGGCAAACCAAGAAAGAACCTCTGATATCTTAGCAGCATTGCCACAGGTGTACCCAACAAGACATTCTGAATTCTGTATTACAGGATGACAGAATTACTTTTTCCAATGGCAGATTGGTTGAGACTCCATTTGAAAGGGCCATGGTGATTCAGCATAATGTATTTATTTATTTGGCATTTGTTTACCGGGAAAGTCCAACTGAGTCATGAGACACCCATTATGTGGACACTGTCCTATCCAAGATATTATCATGAAAAATTGGAGCATTTTAAAGTATTTTTACAACATGATGGACATGGTTGCACTCGCACCTGCCTTTGTAATGAGTTAGAGCAGAAAATTAAAAGATTTATTTGACAGCCGTTTAGATAAGGCTATCCATGTGGAAAGGAATGGCATCACCATTACACATAAATGTGGTAATTGCAACTGGTGTGTATGCAACAATGTCAAAAAGGCAGGGGTAGTGACTGGTTTGCTAGACAAGTACATTAGTAAAGGAGATATAATGGTGGCACTAGAGCTGTAGCTCTACCAATCGGTGTGTGTTTTATGTGATGCTTTCTAGAGTGGGTAAACGGAAAGAGTCTTATGCTGTAGAATTTAGGGGGAAGAGCCTAGATGGCCAAGTAAAAGCAGCAACTATTTAGAGCTCTGCAGTAAAAAAAAAAAAAAAAAAAAAAAAAAAAACAGGAAAATATATACTTCTAAGGAATATTACTTCATATACTATAAAAATACTTGCTTCCAAATTTTGTGAAATTTCATCAACTTTTTCTAGTCAGAATCTTTTGCAAACATATTGTCTGGAAGATAATTGAGCAACGTTTAGCATTCCCACTCTGACTCTTCTTTAAAGAAAGATATCCAGCTGGTGACAACATTTCAGGAGTTATCTTGGAAAATAGATCATGTTTGGGAGAACTTATAAAATTTGAAATATAACTGCTTAGAACAAACTGACATTTTAAAGAAATGTTCCAGCAGCACCAAACTAAAATATCCGGCATTGATAATGCTCTAAATGACATGGAGGGAAGTTTAAAGGAGGAAGAAACTAAATCAGAATATTTATTAAAACAGAACATCTGGTCATTAAACAAAATAGATCACCTCAAAAACAGAGAAAGGAGATGTAACTTAAGAATACTTGGTTTACCAGAAAAAAAAAAAAACAGAAGGATATAACCTAGTTACTTTTTTATCTTCTTGGGTTCCAAAATTATTAAACCTGCAGGAAGAACTTTCCTATGGCACTGAAAGAACCCACAGAACTATAGGTAAACCTATGCCTTCTACTTCAACAACTCCTCCAAGATCTAAAGTAATAAAATTCCTTTGTTTTATTGATAAAGACTTAATTGGGAAAAAGCTCCATTAAAATATGGCAGGAACAACATAAGATGTTATAATAACTATTCAGCAAAAATCTTATAAATGAGGAAAAATACTGGTCTCATGAAAACTCTCAAAATGGGATCAAAACATAAATAATTTTCCCTGCTAAAATAAAAATTCATCTATGAAGTGGTATCAGAACTTTTAACAATTTAAAACAAACTTCTTTGCTCATAAAGAACAATAACCTTTTACCAACTGCTGAAGACATGGACTCTCCACCCCACACCTTAAAAAGATCTCCTGAGAAGAACTCCTATTCCAATATAAAGAAGAAGAAACAAAAACAGATATAACCTCAGACAACAACACAAAGACTATGAAGAACTGCATTTCTTGGTAAAGTGACTTTCTTATTCCTTAACATTGTCATATCAGGTATTCTCTATAAAATCCACCATTCATGTTTAAAGCAGTAAGTAAAGGGAATATTGGAAGGAAATGTAGTGGAACGTTGTGAGAAAATGGATTATATATTATACGTATATATATATATATATATATATATATATATATATATATATATATATATATGTGTGTGTGTGTGTGTGTGTGTGTCTATATCCATATATATTCTCATTAGATAACTAAGACAATGAGGTAATTGTTTTAAATAGAACATGTGTCTTGTGGCTCTCCTGTAATTTTGATTTATAATTTTTTTGTTCTTTTCTTTGCTTCTTCATAACATACATTTCTTAAGTACTAAGTGTTGAATTACATTTAACTCATTTGTCATTTTGGTACAATACATTTAAATAATCTCTTTCACCTTACCTCCTGTTAAAAGTGCTTAACTGTAAAAAAAATTATATACATGCTTATAATTCTTTAATAATAGACTTCTTGGTTGTGTTGGGAAGGGGAAATGGGCTTGGAGGTTACTGTGAGTTGTTAGTTGTTGGCTCATTGATCAATATTTCCTTTGAGGATGGTGAAATGCACTGGTTTGCCTTCCCTTAGGAAATCACACCTCAAAGGTATTTCCCTTCTGTACTGGCACTCTGTTTGCCATACTTGATACAAGTTGATCTAGTTGGTACACTAATATTTGCAAGCTCACCTGATTCAGTCTCATATAGCAAAATTGACTGAAATTGTATTTGCTTCATCACTTCCTGTACTTTGTAAAAGTTATTATTATCTTTCTTTCTCACTCGGGTATCAGTCACATAGTAGATTACTTCTGACATTAATACCAGTATTTCCTGCCTTAAGCTGACAGTTGTTAATAGCTCATAGAATAAAATGTTGATACTCTGGTGACTGGAGATTCAAGAAAGTAATACAAAACAACAAATCCAATGCCAAAAAAGTTGTATTATAATAAGTAAAGCTTTTGGGTAAACCACCCTTCTTTGGTGCTAAAGATAAGCACTGAATAAGAGTGGTTTACCCGAAAGCTTTGCTTGTTATAAAACTTTTTTGGCGTTGGAGTTGTTTTGTAGTTGTTAATAGCTCCACAGGCTCTGTTATGGTGCTTGGTTTACCATGTTTAGTGTCTAGCACTTGTCAGATTGGCTTGCTGGTATTAACGTTTTGCTCTGTCTGGTGGTATGTGGCTCATTACTATTTTCATGTGATGATCTTTGCTGTGGATTTGGTGAACTAAAGGTGAAGTGTTAAATCATTTTGGAAAGTCCTAAACATATTTCTAGAGGGTCTCTTTTGCCTATAAATCTTGGTTCTTTTCTCTCACATAAAAATGATAGCCTGTTACTTCAGTAATGATCTCATTCCTGTTTACTTGGTTCCTGTTTTGGTGACAAGGGAGATTTCACTTAGTTGTTTGGAGTGCATGTGTGCTTCCCTTTCCTGTCATTGAGCAGAGTTGTGCTTGGCAGTGTAGTGTTTGTGTTTTCATATCACCTTTGGCTGAGAATACTACACAGGATGGAGACTGCCTTTCTTTAACCTAATTATTTACATCATTGGACATAGAGAATGTTGTTTTAAGCAATAACAGTGTTTCAAGACAAGTAGAGCCAAAGAGTGGAAGAGTTGCATGCAGGGTATCTGTTCCCATTCGCAGTACTTTATAGTGCTGCTGGGAAGGATGGATTTAAATGTTTAAAAGAGGAGGAAAACAAAGGGGTAAGAGAAAATAAATAAATAAATAAAGAGTGTGAAAAATGAAAAAGGGACAGATAAAGGGAAATACAATGAATGAAAGAATAAAAGAGAGTAAGAGGAATGGACAGTGAAGGAGTTGAAGGAGAGAGGAGAACAAGAAAAGGAATATTTATATATATATATATATATATATATATATATATATATATACATACATATGGGTCTAGGACACATGCTCGACTAGCATATGTCCGAATCACAAAACATCGAACACACATACACGAAAGCGCTTAACATTGAAAAGCGCTTCCGTGTATGTGTAGTTCAAAAAAAAAATCTACGTTTCTGCAGAGGTGCTTTGCCCCTCTGCCCCCCCCACACCCCCTACTTTATTATTCTCACTCCGAGATCGCACTACAGTGGGGAAAAGGGAATTTTCCCTTACCCGTACTGTAGTCCGATATACAAAACAGGCACACATACACGGAAGTGCTTGTCAATGTTAAACGCTTTCATGTATGCGTGTTCGATGTTTTGTGATTCAGACATATGCTAGTCGAGCATGTGTCCGGATCCCATATATATATATATATATATATATATATATATATATATATATATATATATATATATATATATACATATATAGTGGTACTTCTTCATTCATTTGAACTTTAATATAAGAGAACAAACAAACATTTATCATCTCAGCTCTCCTTACCATACCCAAAATAAATTAGCCATTTCATCCACGTGTACTCTCACCCTCTTTTCACTGGGAAAAAAAATGAATCCTTATAATTCATAGATCTCCACATTATTAGATTTTCACAGCAGAGTTCTATTAATCCTATTAATTCTATTTTCTTTGAAGAGTTCTAGGCAAATTAGAGAAGCATAGTATAGTGGATCTTATATTTACTAGGCTAGGAATTTTGTGAATTCTATGTATTTAATAGAATTATTGTCATTGCTTTATTACTATTTTCGTTTTTACTTTTTATCATGCCTGCTACATTGGTTATTAACTCTGCAAAAACATTATAGAAGTATAATTATAAAATATTTAGTTAGACTGGCTTATGTTGATGATTATACTGTTGTTGTAACATATTTGATTAGATGGACTTTTATCTTTGAATATAAATGGTTTAAATAGTCCAAGGCAAAGATCTAACCTGCTTCATTATTTTCAAAGAAAACAAGGCTTAAGTTATATTCCTTCCAGAAGCACACTTTAAATATGCAAATAATAATGTATGGAATCCTACTGATTATTCAATTTTGGTACAGTTCTCATTTAAAAGCAAGAGAATAGAATTGATGATTTTATGGAAAAAACTGCTATCCTACCACAGACCTTTCATAAATATGAGGACCAGGATAGTCTCTTAACTCATAAACATATAGAACATAATAACAAATTGTCAACTCTACTAAATGTGTATTGGTTTCCTGGGATAGGGACAAAATTTAGCTGAAAAGCACATAGACATTATTATTAATGAATATATAAGCACTTTAACAATAAGAGGTGGCTTCAGTTGTTTATTAGATAATTCAGATTCTAGTAATGGAAGAAATCTTAGAATGACTTCAACTGCAAAAACTGCTTAAAAAACGGATTGAAAATCTTAACTTACAAGGTACATTCACTCTGAGTGACTATATCATAACTCTTTGCTCATTATTCCTATAAATATAACTAGAATTGACAGAATAGTAGTATCTTAGGACATAATTTCAAAAATATCCATATTCTATATCATACCCTTGTCCTATTTCCCATCACAATGCCCTTATTTTAAAATTCCATACATTCTTAAAAAATTGCATTACTTAACCAGAATGCCTATAACAAAATTAAAAGGTTCCAAACTGTGGCTCCTTTCTGAACTGAATATATATTTGGAAACTGATGGAATTAATGTACTTATGATGTCAGACTCTTTAAAAAGGTAATATTTTGGTAAACTTCTAGTTTGGTATGAGTGGAAAACAAAAGAATGGGCATTAGAACTACCAAACATACATAAGTCATAAGTTCAAGAGACTAAAGTTAAATATAAAACAAATGATAAGTCTATAGTAAATGTAATATAAAATCTAAATAAGAGTTACCCAGATATATTACCACATAAAACAGCCATAGCTTTAAAACAAATTAAAAGTAGCCTCTTATCGCTAAACATATGCACAATCTAAAAAAGTCAAAATACAATCAAAAAGCAATAACATATTAGAAATAATAGATATTAATAACGAATGATGTACAGACATTGTGGGCATTCTTGATGTTTTCAGACCTCGTCACATATCTCTAAATCAAAAATTCTGAAAATGAAGACATTGTCCCAAATATAAATCTTGAGTTCTCCTTTTTTAAAAAATATGGCCTCTGAACTAAAAGAACATTTACACAAGGAGATTACTTTTGAAGATATCTCAGACAAAATCAAACAATTTAAACTTAATAAAGCCCCATGTACAGAAGGACTAAAAAATAGAAATATATATAAATTATTCCCCTGTCTATTATCTTACATTTCATAAACCCCTTGTAGAAACTCAGACACATGAGATAATCCCTCCCCCAAGAAATATTCACTAATCACACCCATACTAAAAGAAAATAAAAATCTTCAACTCTGTTCGTCATGCAGACCCGTATTACTTCTAAACAATGATTAAAAAAATTTCATGTCTGTTCTTTCAGATAAATTTAAAAAAAAAGTTTCACAAATCATTAATTTAGACAAGACTAGATGTGGATATCAAAGACAATCAATATTAAAAGATTATTAACCCTTATAGATTTTGTAAATATCAAAAATGAAGACATTCTTTTTATTCATCAAGACATTGAAAAAATGATTCTTTAAATTGGAATTATTTATTTAAAGTCTTATAATCATTTCAGTTTTCTTTTCAGTTCATTTCCCTTATTAAAATATTTATAAAGATAACAAATCTTATATTAAATTAGGACCTTTCACATCTGAATCCATTTCTCTGACTAAGGGTAATAAACAAGGGTGTCTCCTTGCTCCTATTATATTTGACCTAAACACTGAAGTTCAAAACAATTTGAATTTGAAGTAACATAAATAGATATAGACATTTTGGAAAATTATAATTCCAAAATTATGCAATTTATCAATGATATCCTACAAACACTTCATAACTCAAGATCAACTCCAGAAGGTTTTGATTTTATCATAAAGCTATTTCAGCCATACTCAGTTCTTTTAATAAACTAAAATCCAAGTTTTTAATTGTAAACAAAAAAAGGAAATTACAAGCACAAAAAACGATATTATAGGTAAACAAGTTATGCAATTTTGCCTTTTTTAAACAAGAAATATCTTTATTTAAGCATTTTCTACATAGGCATTATATTTGTAACAACATACAATATAATTCACATTCCCTGTCATCCTTTTCTTTGATAAACAACATCTTAAATTCTTTCAGAAATATCATACTTAGCAAAATAGACTTGAAACTTTGGTTTGAGACTGTCATTCCATTAAGTATAACCAAATATTTCTTTAATAAAGTCTTATACTTAATCACTTGCTGGTATCAATGTTTCAAACATCTAAAAGAAAAAAAAAATCTTCAAAAGCTTATAAATTATTATGATTTTGATCCTTAAGAGTGGTTACTTTTACAAAATATTAAAATAAAGCTCAAAACACGTCTGCATCTTGTGCAGTCATATCATAAAGAAAAACCTAAACTAATTAAAGTTTAATATAATATATTATGCAACAATTCTAAGGTAGAATGCCTTATCTATAAATTATATAAGATTCTGATAGGGTACAATACTAATTTAAATAAGGCATTTTTAAAATGTATCATATTGGATCATGACGCTTTACTTAGAGCAGAAATCCATAATATTAAATTTGATTAAAGATACATCTTGGACTCAGCAGTTGCCTATATTTACTTGTGAAATTAAATACAAATAGAATGGCCAAAATAAACAGCAACATTAAATGTTGGAGGTGTACTAGGATTTGTAATGCAGATTGGATGCATATGTTTTTTTTACTGTCCTTTGACACATTTTTGAAATCCTACAGCAGATTTCATGAAAGCTTTATGGTTTAATTATTTTGCTTTAAGTAGGTTTTTGGATCTATTTAACACAAATGGTAAGCAGAAGTAGTATGATGAGAATCTCTACCTGCTCTGGACCATTTTGGAAGCGGCAAGGAAAAATATCACTAAGTGTTGGAGAACAATTTCACAGCCATCTTTTCAGGATTTTTTTTTTTCTTTCTTAAAAGAAGTAACCTTAACTGAGACTAAAATAACAGAAAATAGGTTATTTCCTAAGAGACTTGTCAAGAGTCTTTGGACAAGAAAAAGTTGAGGTTTGGCATAATGGTTAAGACATTTGCTTCACAAATGAGTAGTACAGAGTTTGATTCTAAACAAAAAATTGGACAGGCTTAAAATGACCTATAAAGGCATCTAGCCTAGTACTTACCTATAAGCCTATACAAGTATTATTTCTAAATTATTTATTTCATCAGACCTCTGCCTCCTGAATTTGTTTCTCAAAATGTTTATTGTTTATATAATATATATATTACTACTTACTATACTGAACATTACTTTCTGGAGTACCACAATTTGTTTTATTTAATATTTTCACAGGCATGCTGTGTATATTATATATATTATATATATTTTTCCCCTTGGGAAAAAAACATTTTTTCTTTACAATTGCATTGTGGCAGTTTACAACTGTATTAAATGCACTTCTATGTATGTGTTTAAAAAATCTTGAAGAAAAAAGAGTGTATGAGTGTGATTAGAGTGTTAAGAAGAATGACATCAAACATGTATTAAGTAAACATGTTAAGGTTGTACCCTTTTTTAAATATTTATATTTTCAGTGTTGGAAAAAGTTCATGTCAATGGATGGTGGTGTTGGAGAACTAGATTAGAAAACTGGGAATTGATGTGGCCACTTCGGGTAGATGCCACCTCTTACCAGCATTAAATGAGATGGACATTATAAAAAATGTGTTGAAGTTGTATTCTGCAAAATTATAAATTAACTTGATGCATGTAATTTTATTTTAAACATTCCATTTATTACTTAACATATTCATATTTTAGTAGCATTTCATTACATTTTGATTGAGTTTTAGTTAAATGGATTTTACTGATCTGTTTGGGAGACATGGTTTTGTGTCGGGATTTTAAATGTGCTGTTTGTTTTTCATTTCTCATTCTGATGAAGTCCCGGTGGTATGAGACAAAAGTGCTAAATGTTATTTTATAAAGCTATCTAAATTTGATGCATCAGGGGTTAGCATAAGCATGTTTTTCCTGTTGTTCTTTATTATTATTTTACATGCTTAGCCAATTTTCTATTGGGTCATTCTTGGTTCATATACTTGTGCGTGGGTAGTACAGGTTTAACCATGGATACATTTGCCTTGTCACTGATTTTTAATGTTTATGATTAAACTACACTACCAGTGAGTAAAATCCACTTTATTGTACACTTGAACATGATTTATTGTTTAAGCAAATAACTAAATGAATCAATAAATTCCATTTGCAAGTGCCAAGCAATGATTTAGTGCATTCCATGATGTGATTACACATAAACTGATTTGTTTACTGAATTATAATATCTTTTTAGCTTAAGCAAAGTTGATATATGACTTGTGAGAACAAAATAATATTCATTTTATAGTTACAGAAAAAAATCCAACATTAACAATGGAATATAGGTCTTTAGATTGAAACACTGACATCCCAAAGGCTTAAATATTTGCAGGTGCCTCACTAAGGGTTATGACATATGCAGTGAAGGGAAAGTGTAACTAAGTGAGCTGTGGGAGGAGAGCGAAACAGTAATATAGACTGTATAACCCCATGTAACTCCAAAAATAGAAGCACGTTTGCTCTGCTGGAAATGTAAGTCATTGATGATTTTGCTTTAGAGTATTACAGGAAGGAATACTGAATACTGAAGGATCTTTATTTTTCCCTAATATGGTAAGTTGAAAATAATTTTAAAAGGCATTAATTTAAACATCCTTTTTTCCTGTTTGCCTATAAATTGATTGTGAAATGTTATACCCACCCTCCATAATACACAAGACATATTTTTATATATTTGTTTTCATATTTTTAGAAAGAAAGCTGCATGTCTGGTAATTTAGTGCTGAATATTAATGATATGAGCTGCGAACAAGTTTCTTCATATAATCCAGGGATTTTTCCTTTCATCCTCCATTTGCATACTGTGTGACTCTGAGCAAATCAGTTATCAAGATAGTGCATCCAAGTAACCCCTGTAAAATCAAGTGGAGCTACATGGTTAACAAATGTAGAAAACAAAATGGCAACATGTTTTTCATTGTGTATTGATATCATGAAACAACTTCATCATTCTTCAGGTATAAATTTCTCAACTGGTTTATTATATCCACTTTGAGCCAAAAAACTACACAACCATTTTATAATCTCATATTTACAAACAGTACAAGACTGAGGATTTTCTGAGTCTGTTGTGTATATAGGAATGGTGACAACAACAATATATCCTTATTCAAATGGAGTCACAATTATGGAAGCATCTTGACTCAGTTATTAAGTTTCTTTATATAATTTTAAAGATAATATATCATATGGAAATATTACTCAGAATGGCCTGATGCATTAGAGACTTTAGTTTACTATATATATTTAACCACTTTTATGCAAGTTAGATTTTACTGTAAATCTTTGTTCAATTCATGTGCCCTTACTGGTATCCCTGTTTCTCCCAAGATACATTCATGATGTCAGACATAGAGGGTGACGTTATATTTCCTTTTGCTGTAAACTCATAGTTTATCCTGTGAATTTGATGCAATGTGGTTACATAGTTTTCCAATGTTCTTATTATGTGCTGTTTAGTGATTGAGTTGAGCCCTTGATGATTGATTTTTTTTTTAGCGTTTTAGTGAACTCCAATTCTTCCTGACCTCAAAGACTTAAGCATGTCAGTCCTGTCAGTTAACAACTGCTTCTTTAAGTTCCTGAAAATTTGCATTTTTTACTTCAGTAATGGCATCTATTTATCCTAGCCTCTGCCGCCCTTTCTTCTTCTGTCTTTAATCTTTCCCAGCATTAGTGTCTTGTTTAGCAATTCTTCTCTTTCTTCATGTGACCAAAATATTTGAATTTTAGTTTTGCTATCAGGATTTCTCATAAGTAGTCTAGGTTTATTTTCTTGAGTACTGGGTGATTTTATCTTCTTCTTCATGGAATTCTCAGAAGCTTTTTCCAGTACTTCACCAAATGTGTTGCTACTCATCCTTACTTATATTCTAATTCTCGCAGTCTTATGTTATTACTGGCTAAACTATAACAATTACTTTAGAGATGTTTGTTGGCAATGTGATATCTTTTTTTTGTTTTTTTACAGTCTTATTCAGATTTGCCATAGCTTTCCTTCCAAAAAGCAATTATTATTTAATTTCATGGTGATGTGCACAAACATATTTTTCCATGTTAGTTTTCTCTCCTGTAGATTTGGTGGTGACTGCTCAGATTTGGATGCACAAGTTTGGTGCACCCAGATTTGGAGTTGAGGAGCTCTGACATGATGGTACTCTGACACATGGATGAAGTAAACTGTCTGATATTCTAGCAGCTGCAGAGAAGTTAACCCTTCCATCACCATTCAATACTTAACCAGTATACTGTCACACCTAGTGGCATTTGGTGATATTAAAGTAAGCAGCGCTGCTTTAGCATTTTGGGGGCCCACAGCAAGTCTCAAGTTGGGGGCTCCCGGGCACCTCCATGTTAAGCATCACCCTGTTACTGGCCCTCCTTCTAAGCAACATTTTAGTTCATGCTGCAGGGTTTTGTGGGTAATATGCACAGACAAACTGAAGCTACAATACTCTCACATTTTTACAAATCTGTGTGCAATTCTGTGTTGGCCCATTTCACAGAGAGGTATTGACACCAACTAGCATTTACTTGCAGTAATGGTACATTACAATAACCCTATGCACACGGTGGCCCTTAGGTGAAATGGCGTAGTAGGCAAAGAATTCCATGGACCCCCCTCACTTCACACACACACACACACACACACACACACACACACACACACACACACACACACACACACACACACACACACACTCACACTCACATCTCCAGTGTTCCCTCCTGTTTTTTCCCACATCAAGTGCTCCCACACCATGCATATTAATTTTTTCTTCCTTTTCTCACATCACAACTTACTCTTCAGTATTTCTAAGATGTGGCTTACTATATGCTTTAAAGTGCATTTTAAAGTATTTTTAGCACATTTTCTTCCAATGATGGCTTGAATGAAAATTATGATTGTTTGTTGTTGTTTGTTTGTCTTTTGGCTTTTCCCAGTTAGGGGTCACCACAGCGGAACTCCCGTCCGCTAATGATTGGCAGTAGACTTTCACAAATGCCGAGGTGCCAACTCGACATTCAACCTTCAACGAAAGCACGCCCATTTACGCATGTCTTTCAAACACCCACCCAACTGCGGGGAGGACATGCAGACTCCACACAGAAGGCACTCCCCGCACTCCAGCTGAGAATCGAACGGGAAAACCTCTTGCTGTGAGGCAACAATGCTACCGCTGCACCACCGTGAATGAAAATTATGATTAAGGAAGGAAATTCAGTGTTTCTCTTCAATTTTACTTTTTCTTGCATCCTTACCTGGCCAAGACAGCACAGTAATAACCCATGTTAGGAAATAACTCAGTTAAATGGAGGGCGGGGTCTGGATGCCACCAGACACCTAGAAACCATAGAGTTATTTATTTTATTTTATTTTACATTTGTTTACCAGGAAAGTCCAACTGGACACATGTCCTTTTTCAGCAGAGGCCCAGGAGAA
This sequence comes from Protopterus annectens, assembly GCF_019279795.1. Lineage (NCBI taxonomy): Eukaryota > Metazoa > Chordata > Ceratodontiformes > Protopteridae > Protopterus > Protopterus annectens. The sequence continues at coordinate 572,146,770 of NC_056748.1, forward strand.
AAGTTCTACATTGAAACATACAGCAAACAATATATAAGTAAAATATATAGGACACATAAGTTAAAATACTATTTAGATACAATTTAGAGAAGCAGTTATACATACAGACTAGTTAAAGAATATCACAGTTTAGCTAATATACAGTAATTCTTAACCTAATTGATAGAATCAATAGATTAACAATAAGCAGAGACGCTACATCATTAAACCTTTCTGTATAAGAAAATAGAGACCAATATGACAATTACACAAATTCTGAACACAGTTTACTAAAAAATTAAATCATCACTTCTTAATATGCCATCAGCTCTACAATGTTATAGTACTATGGAGTGTTTGTTTGCAGAGACACATAGTCAACAGAAGTTGACTATGTTGTTGATGTTGTTGTTGTATCTTTCAGCTTTTCCCGGTACTATGTCTGGTTTGTTATTGATACTCTGAGGTACATTTTAGACCATTTTCCCAACTTTTTGATCCCGTGATAGCCTGAACAAAAATCATGAGTCAGGAAAGAATTTCAATTTAATTTTTATTTTCTTTCAAGGAAGATGCAAGTTGTGCCTAAGGTTTAATGTTCAGAGCTGACAAAATATTAGCTCCTTACAATAAACTAACAAGACAAATATTTCAGATGATGCATACATCCTTTCTGTGAATAATGCCTGCTTCCCTACCTTTCCCACCAAAAAAACAAAAGAAGAAAGTCACTGTCTGTGCATCACTCTGGTGTTCAATTGAGATGAAAACATAGGTTCAAATGGCTATAGCCATGTATTTTAAGTGAGTGTTTTCATACATATAAATGACATACCCCAACATTCTTCACTCCTTTGCCCAAAAGACAGCGAACTGTATACATGCCTAATGTGCAATCTTGAGAAAAGTGAAACAATAGTAATCACATCAATGTATTCCAACTTGTTGCTCCTAGACAGTACATTGCTCCTACAAAAGCTATAGTAGTCTTCTTTGCACACATCTGAGGTCTGTGAGGAAAGCAAAAGAAACAATGATTATACATTGCTCCCTGCCACAACACAAACTATAAAAATTACCTGTGCACATCCCTGAGGTTAAGCTTGTGAGTATAATTAAGACGTAATGACCACACCACCCCCGGTTTCAAACACAAGTTACAGTAACTGTCTATACACACCACTGAGCAGGGCTAATTTTAAAAAGGGCACAGTTGAGGGAAGAGGCCACCACTAAGTCTATGTCAAAAGCCATTTATACAGTCTGGTGCATGGGAGCCACCAGACCCCTAGGAGTTGTAAAGGTTTAAATATTTTGTGATGTATTTAATGCTTTTCTTTTAAAATATAATTATTTGTTAACTGCATTTTTACTGCTATCCAAAAGAGTTGTGTATGTGTGTGTGCATACAGAAAAATCATTCATATTTACATACAAACAAGCAAACACACTGCATGTTCACCATCTGGAAAACTGGAGGAATGCCAATTCACCTACAGTATGTCTTTAAGGTCTGGAGGAAACCAGGGTGGATGTTCAGCACACATAGAGCCAGGGAGGGCATGCTAGCACCACATACAAAAAGCTACAGTCAAGATGCCAACAAGGGCAAAGCATGTAAAATGGCAATATAACTTACTGTGCCACTTTGGCAATAAGAAAGCTGCTTTTATGCTTGTCCTCTTCCTGCCAAACCACCAAAGAAAGCCGCTTATCATGTGTAAGGTCTATGTTTACGATGGTAAGTGAAAAACAATTTTGACCAACTTATTACTCATAAATATACTGCAACCCTCCACACACACACACACACACACACACACACACACACACACACACACACACACACACACACACACACACACACACACACAAGCATAATGTTTGTGAAAGACAGTGAAAGAAATTATAGCCAGACTGTTACTCTTAAACTGCAACCACCCCAAACACATACAAGCATAAGTCATAGCCATACTAGTTTTACGCTGATTTAAGCAAATAGCACTGCAATGTGTGACACTGGTACAACACACCAGATCAGTGATTGTTGTTTAACAGTCATTAGGAGTAATGCATACCTGTCACTGCCCATGTCCTTGAGTTTGCCTGATATTTTTTGCCCTGTCCATCATAAAAAGTTTTTACTTGCTAGTGAATCATTTAGAATTACAGACAGTCAGTAATGCCAGGCTTTAGAGTGTCATACTTCTTATTGCCAAAGAAATGCATTGTGATGCAAAACATGTTATTCTATTAACCTGTTAAGTGAATTAGAGGAATATGTATAAAGTGATTTTGATTTTGAATATTTATTCTGCCATTATTTTTGGCTTTGCCCAGAATTCTTGAGCAAAGAAGTTGAGAGTTATTGTATCTAGTATCATGTCCTTATTTATAAAACTCCCTGAAAAAGAACACCATCCCTGAAGAACAGTAGCACCTATTCATTTTAAAATCCAAGATAAGCACTGCTGCTGATCTCTAAAGCTTACCTTGCTCTTGTTCATCACTGATTAGCAGCTTTATCCTAACAAGGTCATCTCACAACCCCATTTAGGATGAAGCACGCCAATGCAGAACAAATGATTCTTTTTTCCCCCCATTTTCCCTTAACCTGCAGTTGCTTTTGTGTGGCCTGTACAGAGTCAGGGATGAATAGGGGCTCTCTCACAGCAGCAAGTACTGTGGTTGCCTAAAACTAGCTATGATGTTAGTTTTAGTGGAGGGTGGACAGTGCCCATCAGAAGGATTTAACTAAGTCAAGAGCACTATGTCAGTTTTAAAACACTTAATGAAATTACAAAGCCTGTAACTTGACAAAACACTGTTACAATAACCAGGGATATCTTTGAATTTTTAATTAGTAGAAATGGTGCCAGTCCTTAAGAGCCATCATTATTAGTGTTATTGTTACCCACCCGATTTATTCAGTAGACAGGATTGATATACTAGCTTTTGCTGGTTTGACAAACATGAACAAAAAATAATGTGCTTTGGATGAGGGTCCCTAAGACTAGAAGGTTCTCAGCAACTGCAGGGTTCACTGGTGCCTAAAGTCAGCAATGAAAGTATGTATTGTGGCCATTATACATCACTAATACCAACATAAGCTCCCTGACACCATGAGAAATTAATCCAGTTTAACAGATACCTGCATTTAGTTGCAAGGAACTATATGGTACATTTCAGATAGTTTGGGGATGCCACGGTTGCTAATGAAGGTGAGAATGTCTCATATTCTCCGATACTTTATTTCAATGGAAGGTGAGGAACTTTTACACTTTTGTGATAATTTCTGATTGCGTCCATTGACAGTATGATAACTGATTTCCATCCTACTGGTATCATATTCAACCTGACCACCTCGTACCATGTATGCAGATAGTGCTATCGGTATGAATGTTTATAAAATCATAAAACTTCATCCATTTCTTCAGTGTAATATCTTGGTAATTGACCTGATTTTTTTTCTATATTTTCTTGAAATTTCATATACTTCTTGGGTGCAAATAGTTTAGTGTTGTCTTGTCCACTTGAAGTAATAATTGCCTGAATATTTTTGTAATAAACATTTCTTTCTTTCCATCTAACCTGAAAGTATGTTTATGAGCTGTCTCTTTTAAGTTCATGTTACTGATGTGCGTGTGTGTGTGTGTGTGTGTGTGTGTGTGTGTGTGTGTGTGTGTGTGTACATGTGTGTGTGTGTGTGTGTGTGTGTGTGTGTGTGTGTGTGTGTGTGTGTATACATGCATATATATATATATATATATATATATATATATATATATATATATATATATATACGTGTGTGTGTGTGTGTAGTTGTGTTTGTAAAATATGTATGTGCTCATGCGTGTGTTTGTATGTGTCTCTTTGAAATAATATGAACATATTTTATCATTGGTTTATATTGCTTAGGAGCTATTTCAGTGGATAGTAACTGAGTGATAACAAGATTATGTTGTCATGTACATCATATTGTACAACAAAGCCACACTTTATACACAAGTGAGTAATCAAAGGTATTCTATAATCAAATAATGAATTACATATGCTATGAGATACATAAAACGCTATTTACAGCAATTTACTACTTTATAATCCTATTCGTAAGACGAGAGTAGTGTAAAACATGTGTGCTAGGTGGCCCAGACTTCAGAAGGGAAGAGGGGGATTTGTGTTACCAGGAGGTAATACTTAGTAGCTGATCAGACAGAGTAAAGTAATATGTATTCACCAGAAGGAAGGGATTGCATGCATTCTACTGAAATGACCTATGACCGGCTCCTCAGTGTGCAGCTCAGTCAAAAAGAGGGCAAATTTTATTTTAAGAAAGGTTTATGTTTGTTCCTGCATACCTTTGCAAAAGGGTTAATCTTTTTACAAAATGCATGCCCTACCACTTGTTTGGAAGTCTGCTATGAGTGGATAACACGATTCAGAGTATTTGCTGTCATTTATTGTTATATTCTTTCTAAATGAATCATTCTTCTTACTTGTTTTGTTGCACAGTTCAATTTTCAAACATTTTTTATATTGTTTTGTGCTGATACTTTATATCTCATTAACTGTTTTTGTATTGTTGCTTTCAAGTATTAACATTTGCCCAAAATAGTAAGTTCTATATGATTTCATTTATATATATGAAGTTTAATCTCTGAAAATATGTATTCTCAGCCCTTTCATTATTGTGCTCTTCCTAAGTTCTGCCTGATGAATTGTAGATTTTTTTTCTTTTTTGGGCTACAGGTACTTTGATTTTTCTTGTACTACAGTGTGTGCTTCTGTCTCATATGGTATTGTTTCCTGTATTTACTGCAAAATATTTTCTCCTGTGATATGCAGTACCAAATACTTTCAGTCATATTAGTCTGTGAAGTTAATTGCAGTCAATTAAATGATACATGTTTACAACCTAATCTGCCATTGTAGCCCTGTGTGCCTCTATACCTATGGTGACTTCTGTCAGACTCAGTTTTTGAAGTGCGGTATGTGCTTTTTATCATTTATTTACACTTAAACAACTATGGTTTCATTTCCCACTTCATTTCATCTGGTTTCAACAATTTTTAAGGATTATACAACTTACTTTTGAATGGGAAGGTACTTGTACAAAATTTTCCCAGGCTGTTCTTGATTCACTTGCATTCAACATCAGCATTTTTATTTAGGTACCACAAAAACAAAGCTAAAATAGAATAAACCACTGGAAATCTTTGAAAAGCATGCTTGCCTGACTTTGCTTTTCTGTTTCTACCTCACCGTGGTGTTGTTTCTTTTCCAGTTTATTAGTATTGTTGTCTACAATTGTTTGATTTAATATTGGAAGTGGCTGTCACTTACCTATTAGAAAATGAATAAATGTTGATACGAGTGTTTTGTTTCAGAGACTTCCACTTGACATATGAATCGTGTAAAACTATAAGAAACTGAAAGTTGGCCTTCCTCATTTTAAAAAGCACACATTGATGCACAAACATAAGTGATCCAGTCATTTCTAGCATGTTTCGCCTTTCAGCTAAATCTTTTCAAGTAGCACATTTAGATCAGTGTAAGGGCAGGAAATGTTCCAGTCTCTGCTCTTTAGCGTTTATCACTTATCCGGTCATATAGCAGTTCTGATAACAGATGAGTATTATGTATGTTCGTATCTCATTTCTAGAGTGTGAATTATTTGCTTTACATGAGTACTTTTCTTAACCCATATATTAGTAACAATTTGCTGAAACTATAGAATGAAGCATTCTTGCTGTGCTTGTGGTTGCGGAGGATTCTGTGGAATCTACAGTCATTCTGAGAGTGACAGAGTACTGTGTGTGTGAGACCTTATTTCAATAAACAGTATTTTGCAGCTTAGTATGAATCACTGTAACAAATGGCAAATCACACATGGTTTTATATAATTGTGAAGACACTGTGTAAGCAGTGAATGATACAGCATTTCATGGTAGGACAGATGTATGAATAACTGTCATATGATAATTATCATGCTGACTAGTATATCTTCTAAGTTTTTACCCTCTTGATGTACATTAATTATTATATTTTCATCGTATACCGTATCAAAGTCATTTGATTCCAGTAATCTAGTCTTGCAATGGAATACATACAGAAAATCAAACATCCCAACTGTGGCCCCCACACACTCTCTGCTAATTTTATATATATATATATATATATATATATATATATATATATATATATACACACACACACATATATATATATATATATATATATATATGTATGTGCATGTGCATGTGTGTGTGTGTGTGTGTGTGTGTAGATAAAGATATCGCTACACATATATATGAATATACCATCACAGTGGGGAAATGACAAAATCCCAGAACTCACTCTACTGCAATCTCGGGTAACACACTATTGCCTGTCTAGTGAATGGAAAAAAACAGTCGTAGTTTTGTTTTTTGATCTTTTTCTTTTTGACATTTCAAACATTTGCTGTTCTGAATTCATCCCCTTCTAAATTATAGCGTAATTAACTGGCAACGTGCTGTATTTTGATATTTTGTGCTAGGTGTACCGTGTTATATAGCAAAGCTATACTTCTGATTTATTTATTTTTTTTTAATATGCTCATCTGTGCTTTATTGTATTCACCTGCTAGATGACAATATAATACTTTTGGCAAAATGCAAGGAAAAAGTAGCCATTGCTGCCGATCAGGAATTCTACCATATTCATTTATGCTTTCAGTGTTTCAAACCTTAATATATTTACTTGTTTTATTTTAATCTTACAGTGTAATGTGTTGCTTCTACTGATCTGTTTACTGGCATAAATATTTCAGACCTGTAATGAAAGTTAAGAATCATATCTTACAGCTCTTATAGATTGTAGATTTATTATGTATTCCTTTTTCAACACAAAAATTATTTCTGTGTATATTATCTGTATGAGTGTCACAATGTGCAGTAACATAGAAAGGATTTTTTAACATTTATACCACAGCCAAGGTATTCTGTAATATGTTTTTTGCTATTAAGACTTATCCTCTAAGCTTTATATAAATATATATATATATATATATATATATATATATATATATATATATATATATATCTATATATGTATGTGTGTGTGTGTGTCCCTTTCTCTCTTTCAACGTACTGAAAAAAGACAAGATACATATACATGTACATTTACATATACACGGTTATGTCAACTTACTGTAAAGCAAAACAATATACTGAAAGTCTTAACACTGAATTTACAGTATTGAAATTGCTGAAATGAGAAAATACAGAAATCAAAACACCTATCCCCTACATGTGTAAAGAGTGCCCCTCTCTCTCACAAGAACCAAGTTAGAACTCATGTCTTTGTTTCCTTAATAGAGGAATGATACTGTTTGTTGATTGGCTGTGTACTGGTGTAGTGTACATATGTAGTACACATCTGCTGTTATTAAATATTTTGCGTTCACCATAGTAAGTTTTCAACATTTTGACTTTTCAGGATTTTATATTTGGTATTATGACTTTCAGTTTGAATGTGTGTATGTGTGTGTTTATATGTATATATTTTACATATATATATATATATATATATATATATATATATATATATATATATATATATATGTTTGTCCCGATCACCTTCCACAATAAAATACACCACACCAAAATGACATATGATGACCTTTACTGAACAACATTCTTAATCATAAAATGAATTGATCAAGCATAAAAGTTATTAATCACAACATAAACGTAACATCCATATAAAAATATAACGGGGCAGTGTATCCTGCTCACTCTTGCCACAAAGCCAGCAGTGTTACCTCAACTGCTCGCTTATTCTTAATTATCAAATGAAGCATGCTACTGCTCACTTCCATACCCAACCAGCCTCCTTGCAAAATCCGACACCTAACACCAGAGGGGGAAGAGAAGAGGGACAAGTCTGGCCCTCTTTTCCCACACATGAAATTAACCAGAAATCATCCAACACCAATAAAAAAGAGGGAGGCTGGGCAGCAAGTTTATGCCTAAGTCTGATCTCCTCACCCTACCACTCACATAAAACTATATCAGCCCTTCCTTAAACTTACCTCGCTTCTTCTGTAGCACTCATCCCTCTAATCTTAATCGTTTCTTAACTGATACTCCACCAAATTCTTCCAAATTCCTATTCAACCCAACAGCTCTCCCCAACACATTTTAAATCCCCTTTTCTCCCTGTCCCCTAACAACATAGCTACATAAAGTATCCCTGGACAAATTACTTTGTTCCAAACTACATTTATCCCAATGCCCTTCCATGATAAAACACACAACACCAAAATGGCATACGACTATCTTTATTGAACAACATTCTTAATCATAAAATGAATTAATCAACCATAACATTTATTAATCACAACATGAAAATAACATCCATATAAAATTTAACATGACAGCATATCCTGCTCACCCCTGCCACAAAATAATCAGTGTTTCCTCAACTGCTGGTTTACTCTTACTTTATCAGAAGCAGTGTGCCACCACTCATTTCCATACCCAACCAGCCTCCTTGCAAAATCCAACACCAGAGCAGGAATGGAAGAGGGACATACCTGCCACAGGCTGTTCCCCCTCTTTTACTTCAACACTTTTACCAAACCTTCCAAAAACAAAGCCATGTGTACAATGAATAAATCCAGTCCCAGCTCTCTCAGTTGTACTCCATACTACCTAAACCACACCAGATCTCTATCATCAAAGTCCCTATCATTGATAGTGTGAATACCCAGGTTCCCCAAATGCCTCAGCAACCGAAAGTTAACAAATCACCGGGTATACTCAGTGCCTATAAAATTGTCTGCATTCCTCCAAACCAAATGTGGTATGATTTTTGGACCACACAGTGCTTATACCTGGAAACCTCCTCCCTAAAGTAGATAAGTCCTTAAATATCCTAAACAACAACTATCATTTTGGAATGATACCTAAATCATTACCTGCTAAATGATCCACTAAAACATGTGGAATCCAAATCCATACATCTGGCCTACCTGCAGCCCGTTTCTCCACCCAATAAATATAAGAATGACCCAAAATGACAACCTCTTTATCTAAAAAAAAAAAATTAAAAACTACCAAATTAAGAAATTACCTAATATAAGACAAAAAGACACCTGAAGACTAACGACCCACCCTCTTGATAACTTCCACTGACCTACCTTCTCTCACCAAATCCAAATACAAAATGAATGAGTGGAAAACATCTCTCTCCCCAAAAGTCCAAACACTGGAAAGCTTTTCTCATCACACACACAAACTGATTGCCTGTTATCACCCTGCCTCCCTTGGACCAAAAAAAAACAAATATTGTGGACTCCCCATGTGACAGCTGTAACCCTCTGTCTCACAACACTGTTTACATAACTTCTGTATCCCTCATCAAAATAATTTGCATGACCTTACCCATCTGGTCCATTTTAGATCTATCCAACCATATGTCCACTAACACAGAAAATACAATCATATCCTGCCATACCAGCAGTGCCAGCAATTCAGTCACCCTAAATGCTCCATTATACATCCATATTGACAATGTCACCCACAAATTATAATCCACTGAGTCTTCTTTGAATAAATGTAAGCCCCTTAACAAAACCTTAAGAGTCTGCCTAGTCATCAGCCATCACCTATCAGCTCTACCACCGGCAGCCCTACCCCACGTTTTCAACATACGATCTACTGTCATTGACTTTGTCAAGTCCTACAGCCCTGCCAACCATGTAAATATGCTAATGCCAGCCAAATCCACCTTCACTGACTGAACAGCCCTCCATTTAATCCAAGCCCAAGTCAAATATTGCAGTAACAGTTTTTCCAGCCAAATTCTCTCTTTCTTAGGCAGCTGCAAAACAAACTCACATAACGCCCTACCATACACCTTCTTTGTTGAAACTTCCCAAGACTGCTGAAACAGCCATCCTGTTCCTTCAGTCCAATGTGCCACATCTCCTCTGGCAACACAACTGGTTTGCCTACTGCTTCTGTGGCAAGTTGCTGAAATCTGTGAAGCTGAAACTGAGACAAGCTGTCAGCAATGTTATTCTTAGAACCAGCCAAAAGTACAACTGTAAAAGAAAAAATTATCAACAAACTCTGCAAAACCAATTTTTCTAAAACTAACAGAAGCATTCTAGATTTTGCTGTCTTTGACTGCAGCACCTGCACCACAGCAATATTGTCAGAATGAAAAATCACCCTCCTACCACACATCAATACCAAAAAGAACACATTCTTACTCCAGTCATCCTTCCAGTCATCAGGCTAATGAGCCGCAAACCATTGTTCACTAAAAAATGTTCCCATCCCAGTACCTCTGGCTGCATCTGTAAAATATTGCAAATTCTCTTGACCAACCCAATCCACCTACCAAAACAAAATGCCATTAAATTGATCCAAGAAGGACAACCACAATGTAAAATCAGCCCAAGCAAGCTTACCAGTCCTTACCCAGTGGTGTTTGCTTCTACCTCCTTTTAACAAAAATGACACTGACCTGCAAAATGTATGACCGAGATGAACAATCTGGTAAGCAAAATTAATCAGTCTTAAAAGCTCCACGACATCCCTAATCAGCTCCTTGTCCATGTCAACCACCCAAGGAACCTTCTCCCTCAAACACTGTATCTTCTCTGGTGGAAGACAAAACAATTTCTGCCCAGCATCCACTAGCAATGCCTTGGCAGGGCTCTCCAACTTCAGTGTAGCCAATGGAACACCCAACTATTTGTACATTGTCAGGAATGCCTGCATACCCTCAAGCACCCCTACAAATCCTTCACCTATCAACATAAATGTGTCCAAATAATGGACAGCCTTCTGAGTGCCCACTCTTTGCTGCTAAATCCAATGAAGTATGGTGCTAAACTTCTCAAAGGTGGTGTAATCCACTGAACACTCCATTGGCATGGCCTTGTCAAAATATTTTTTTTTGTCAGCCATTATGCTCAACAATAGAAACTCCTCTTCCTGTATTGGTAGTAATCAGAAAGCAGATTCAATATCTACCTTTACCAACCACAGATCTATAAACCCCCTAATTATTTCCACCACTTCATCCAATGAAGCATTCCTAACCTTTGAATCCTCTTTGGAAATGAAATCATTAACCAAGTTCCCTTCTAGATAGGACAAGTGGTGAATAAACCAAAATTCACTGGGTGACTGTTTTAGGAACCAAACTCAATGGTGACCATTTAAAATTGACAAAGGGAGGATAATCAAATGGAACCAACAACCTGCCTGCATGCAGCTCCTTCTGCACCAAAGCTTTCAAAATGTCCTCCTTCTCCCACACAGAATGCAAATTCTTACAAGGTGTGCCATCCTCACAAAATCCCAGCTTAATAGAAAACCCTATGGAATATCCCCTTAGTAACTCTGTTCCAACCTTCAAATTCAGAAAATGACTGAGCATGTACCTCAATGTCTGCACATTAATGGATGAGTGGGAAACCTGGTTTTCCTCTCTGACCCTGAAAAGAAAATTCTCCCCTCTGTCCTCGAAAAGTACCTCACCTATGAAGCCCCTGGAATCCTTGAGGCAAAGAACATACTGAACCTCCATCAACCACGAATGATCCCGAATTGAGCAAACTACCTTCCTGGCAACCACTCTGGAATGCTGGATGCACACCCACACAATTTAAACAAGTGTGTGAAAATTGGCATGCCACCCATGTGCAACATCCCACATTAAATGCCCGACACATTCCTACCACTTCACCTCCTAGTTTATCCCATCTGGTGGCACCCACAACATTATCCATCATAGTGGCCAGCTAACTTCCCATCTCAGTCACTGATCCACTCTTTCTGTTTACGGAATCACTGCAGCTTTTGTGCCTCAGGAATACTGAGAAAATCAGCCAGGAGTGATAAGGGCATTGAATTATCCTTTTCCAGACAAACCACCGTGTAGTACACAAAACTTATCACCCAATTCTCCCATGTCCTAGCTCATAGTCTCCCCACACTCCTCCACCACAATGTCGCTAAAGCTGCTGGAAGGTCCCTGTTATTTGCCATCTCAGATTCCAACTGCTGCTGCACCACTTCTGCGGCAATTATTTCAAATATGTCAATATACTCGGCTTTCCAGGTCTTCTCTTTGACTGATGCCAGAATGTGCAGGGTAAAATAGACCCCCCCCCCCCCGTATCTGATTTAACCTGAGTAGCTAGTCAATCCCCAGGTCGCATCCCAAAATCAGAACTCACCTATTGCTGCTGTTACTCAAGCCTATCTAAGCTTTATCCCAAACTGCTTAACAATGACCCTAAGATAACTTCCCAACCTAATACATCCTTCTAGACCTGCCCGACCCCCTATGAACCTTCAGATCCACCACTCCACCTGCAAACTCACAGTGATAATGTTCTGGCTCCCCTCTTTTACAAACCGGACTACCACCAGACAAAAAAAACAGATGCACCTGTAAGTACATCCAAGAAAATCTTATTACCTGTAGCGTCATTGTGTCCTGTTCCCCCAGTGGGAATGTCCACTGTGGCATTATCTGCTGACCTTTGAGCATGCTTCCCCCACATCATTGACTTGTTCTTTGGTGCGTAAACTCACCTTTTCCTTCTGGATATACCAAGTTCCTCTGCTACTGGAGATTCTCTCATTGGTAGCTCTCAGAACAATTCCTCTGCTTGTGATACAACTGCCACCCATATCTGCCTCAAAGTGTGATATCCAGCCATCTGTCAAAAGAAAGAGAAACATTAATTACAGAAAAAAACTCTCTTCATCTTAATGGTTCCCTCTGATTCTTCCTTTTGCTTACTGTATGAAAAAAATCCCTCTGCTTAAAAGATACCTCCCAACTGTCCTTGACATTGGGGATGTCCCTGAGTATGGCTCAGCTACTTGCTCTGTCCTCCTAGGACTTATGAACAAAAGATGCCTCAAAACTGCCATCATTAAGACACAGATTATATTTCAGCCTCTCTTGTACTCTGAGTGGTAACTTAGAAACTCCTCCCAAACAAGGTAAATACTTCACCAGTAGAATAATGGGTGTTATGAACTTATGTGCTCCAAAAGGTGCATCTTAGTGGACATTGTCCTCTGCTGCCTTGTCAGTACTAATAATTCAAAGTGGCCCAAACCTACCAACGTGAGTATCCGGGACCAAACCTGGCACTTTCTTCTCAGAGGTAAAGCACCTCCATCATCCTAAGTCCTTAACACTACCTCTCAAATTAGTAGTGCAAGAAATCTAGACAAGGCTTAAATAATCAGCAGACAAAGGCTGTAAACAGCTACAGATTTAAATATCACTGCTATAAAAACACATAAGGCTGCTAGATTAACAGGGTTTGTGTTAGCATGCTTTCTTGAAGGATATCAAGTCTAAATTCAAATATGCGCTGTTATTCAGTGATCCCAAACCATAGTGATTTGCCAGTAACAAAATCTTATGAGGAACAGATCAAAGTATATGGCAAATTAACTAGTCTACTTATTCATTAATCCACTTATTTTGTTTCTCTCTCTCTCTTTTTTATTTTTTATTGTACTTAACAGTTACTGATGCTCAACAAGAATGAGCATCCGGAGAGATAGAGGGGGGACTCCTGGTACAGGAAAAGCCATCTGTACATGCAACACCGTCATCCTTACCCTTGCATGCGCGACGAATAGCATTACTCGTGGGCATCTCATGACCTACAAATACACTCCTTTAGTTTGGGAACCATCCCAGCAACAAAAGCGGTGTTCCACTGCAATATTCAGCTTTGGGACCCCACAAATTAACTTGCATACTTATTTCATTTCTTTCTCTCTCTTTTTTTTTCTTTTACAAATATAGATGATTGATGAAGATGAGCATCTAGGGAGGCAAAGGGGGAACTCCAAGTATAGGAAAAGACATCCGTACATGAAATCCTGCCCTCCTCACCCACCCCCATGACCATTAATGTTGCAATGCACATGCACAATGAATGGCCATTACTAACAGGTATCTCACAACCCATGAACACACTCCAACCATCCCAGCAATAAAAAAACAATGTGTTCTACTCCTCCACAGACACCAATGCAATTAGAAATGCACTTAGTGAAAAGCCAAACTAGCAGCCACTGAAACCTACGGAAAATGAACAAACAACAGTGATGAAATAAGGGGACCTGCTCCAATGAAAAACAAGCAAATCAACCTTTAAATAAGAAAAAAAGTGAAATGCATGAGCCAAACAGTATTCTGTGGGTTGCTACAGCTCAACCCTACATCAAGGCAAATGAAATAAGAAAATTGCCATAATCTATAAGCAAATAAACAAAATTCCTACAAGCCAAACCATAACAAAAAGCATATTTCCTTCTTATCACAAGAAAACAAATTATCCAATCCATATAACAGAAGTCCTGCTTAGTTCAAAGCCGGAGAAGCACCTAACCCCCCAAGAGAGAGAAAAAAACATATCAAACCACTT